>NC_029781.3:6570502-6596293 GCF_000817695.3 Arachis duranensis | reverse complement strand
AGAAGAACAATGCATCCTCTGATGCTAAGTTGGGGATTTGAAGCGTGAGAGTAGTGAACTCCTTTACGTAGTCACTAATTGTACTCTTGTGCTTCAACTCCCTCAACTTCTTCCTTGCTTCATAAACCACATTTTCAGGGAAGAATTGTCTTTTCAACTCCCTTTTGAAATCTTCCCATGTGGTTATGTTGCAAGTACCCTTTTCCATATCTACGCACTTTCTCCTCCACCATAAAGTAGCATTATCAGAAAGGTAGAGAGCTGCAGTGCGTACCTTTATTGCTTCTTCGACCACCCCTTGGCCTTCGAAGTACCTCTCCATTTGCCATAGGAAGTTCTCCACCTCGCGAGCGTCCCTTACGCCCTTGAACTCCTTTGGCTTGGGGAGATCAATCTTTGTCGTCTCCCTTATAATGGTTGGTCGAGATTTCGCCTCCTCGAACCAAACTCGAACTTCTTCAAATAACTTCAAGGAATTCTCAAGCTTCTCTTCGATTTGGAGCATGCTTTCTTTGAAAGCATCTAGTTCTCCTAACACGTGAGCCTCGAGGGTCTCCTTGTCATGTTCTATCCTTTGGAACCGCTCATCCATAGAGGATAGAACATTTTCCAACATAGAAACTCTTTCTTCTAAGAAGTTAGAGTCCCTACCTCTAGGCTCACTTGAAGAACGTACCTTCTTATTCCATGATCTTCTAAAGTCTTCTAGAACCTTCTAGAGTATTCCAGAACCTTCTAGGACATTCTAGAACGTTCCGGAACCATCTAGAGTATTCTCAAACACTCCAGAAAACTATACAAACACTGTTAAATATAACCTTCTAAAAATTTACCGTGACATTAAGCTATTATTAAGATTCAAATTCACTGTCTTATTATAAGATTATAGCTCTCGAGAATGTTTGTTTAACAAAATTTAACGAAGGACAAAAAAAAAAGAGAAAAAAACAACAACGGAAATATATAAAGTAACATCCATGTAGTATGATAAAAAAACATCTTGATACTTAACAAAAGTAACATCCACTTAGATCTTAGCAAAAACAATAAGGTACTTAAACGAAGAAACATGCCGAATAAGATTTATAAAAAAAAAAAGGTCATGCAATTCTTAAAGAAGTAGACATCTACAACTGCAACACAAGAAAAATAAAAAAATATATCAAAAGTATCTCAATCAGTAATGGCATTCCATGTATACATTAGAATAACATGTTTTATACTTTGAAAGTGTTATATAAAAAAAATAAAAAAACATGTATACATCTTAATTACATTAAACTAAAAATTTTCAAAAGAATTTAGCAAAGACATGAATCCACTAAGTTGTTGCGATTCATTTATTCCAAGGCTTGCAATAAAAGATTGAGCAATCAAAATATTTTGTGCATTGTTGCTTTCTTCAACATCAATTGCTCCCTTCAAAATAGAAAATTCTAGCTATAAAGAACATCCACAAGTATATACAAAAAGAACATCTAAAACTATACAGAAAAAAAATTCAGAACAAATAATTCAGCTAACAACCCGCTAATATGAGATTTTAAAGAAAATGAAGATTTCAATTATAGTCATGGCATAAGCTTTCCTTAAACAAAACAGTAACATTTCATACATTATAATACATGATATTTCATCTTGTATCCATGATGAGATTGTCTTCATAGTAACATACAATTTGTATTTGAATGGTGATGGTGAAACATGTAACAAATAAAGTCATATTGATTTGAATAAAAAAACTAAATAAATAAATAAAGTAGCAAAAACACCAAACTAGAAATAAATCCTAATGACAGAATATGTAAGCTATAAATTTAACTTAATGTCACCTCCTCCTGTAATTTATACCAGTGTAAGTTTGCAACATTGTCTACAACTTGCAACAAGTTAGGGGTTACTAATAGCATAATGAATACACTATACTATTAAAGAAGCTAGCATCAGCATATTGAATGTATATTTCTAATCATGAAAATCAAACTACTAAAGAAGCTAACAACATATTGAAACACATTTAAAGAAGGAACATTCATCTAAAGAGCAACAAAACATTCATCGATCATAAAGGAACATCCGCAATCCTAAATTTAGAAACTCCCATTTACAATACAAAGAAAAATTCATCCAAAGAGCTACAATCACATGTTTAACGAAGAAACATCCATCTGGAAAATCACCAAATTAAAAGTGTTATATTGTTTCTCTCCAATAAGCAGTTTAAACAAAAGGAGAAAAGATCCAGCAACCAGACACAAGCGGCGTTACCTGGTGGTGATTTTGAACTTCTGAATCAATTTTGATTGCGTAGTTAAATTTCAAACCATGATATACAACATACAGCCTAGTTAACTATGTACCGGTAGAATAAACTAAATTACAACTATTCCGTCTATTCGCAATAAATTTAAAAACCATCCCATACATGTTTAAGCTGACATCTGTGTTACTTGACACGAAAATACCAACGATGCTGAAAATAAATGGTCTCTTCCACCATATTTAACTCCAAACTTAAATTAAACCAAAATTAAACTAAATTTAATCTAAATATTGCATTGAAATCCCAAGTCACCTTTACAAAACAAAAAGCCAGCGCTGCGCGTGCATGTTCTACCAATTCAGAGAACAAACAATATAAAAAATAAATGAAATCCACTTTTTGAATGGGAAAGCTAAAAAATTTCTCCAAATAAGCAAGTTAAACATGTAAACTTAATTGAAAACAGGAACATCCAGTTATTCAGCAAAAATTAAAGAACATTTCAATTGAACCACTAATCTTAGTTTATGAACCTTAGGACAGTTCAGAGAATCATCTATTAAATAGAACCAAAACATCTTCTAACCTGTTGGAGAACAATGGAGTGGAGGAGGAGCAGCCGCCCGCGACGGAAGATGGGGAAAAGCGTCGCCGGGTCGTGAGGGTAAGGGCGGACTGCACGCGTCTGACGGTGGTGGTGGTGTGATGTGCAGGCTTGAGCAGAGGCGGCGTTGGGCAGCGTTCTTCAAGGAGACAAAAATGGCGTGGGAAGGAGGTCAGCAACGCGTCTCCGTAGCAGGGAGGTTCAGCCACGAGAGGGAATGGAGATGCACGGCGTAAATCTGAATCAGGATAAACTATGGTAATTGGGGTGTTTGTTTTTATTTGAGCAGAAATGAGCTGGACTCCCTCTTCTTTCGAACTCTTAACCTCTTATTTGAGTAGGAAAAGATTATGCCGTTTAAACTATTATTAATTGGCCTAGACCCTTTTAATTATCTAGCAGAATTGTTTTTTTATTTATGTAAATTACCGATGGAAACTTTATATAAAAATTTAGTGCTGATTAATGAATTACTATGCACACAAAATATAATTCGAATTCCTGACCGTTATTCATGCGGACGAATTAACTGATAACTCGACCAAATCAACTTGGTCTAAATCTAGTTATTATATATTTTAGTCGTTCTCGCTTCTCAGTGCGTTTGTTGACTGTTGAGTCAGAAATGTGGACGTTTCTTTCTCCACTGTTTCGCATTTCTTATCGTTGACTGATGCGAGGATTCTGAAAAAATCCCTAACAAGTCTTTTTCTTGGCACTTGGTGAGTCTCTGGAGTGAGATCGTAATCCTAATTCCTAAGCCCACACGTATCTTCAACGGCTTAGCTCGGATCAGAAGAACATCGCTTCAATTCTATTAGGTATCATTGCTAGTTTACATCCGAGTTATACTCTTTCATAATATTCTATCACATTTGCATTCTTCAATATTTACAATATCTGTTCTGTTTATAATATTTGGATAGTATTGATCTATTCACAATAATTTCTACTATATAGTAACGAAAAAAAAAAGGGTCTTGATGGTAAAATTTCTTGTTGCTTGCGACGTTTGAAGTTGCAGTTTGGCACTCCTCATAGGGCATTAGCAGATATTAAGTTCCAACATGAGCAAAGCAGGTGATTTACCTAAAATGAAGTTAGAGGCTGGTGAGTTTCCCAAAATGGAAGTGAAGCCATTTAATATCGTTAAAACGGAGATGAATGAATTTTCGAAAAAAGAGCCATCTGGATTTCCCAAAATGGAGTTGGAAGCAGGTGATTTTTCCATAACAGAGGTGAAGCCATTCAGTATCCTTAAAACAGAGCCAGGAGAGTTTCCCAGAAAGGAGCTGTTAGATTTCTCCTTAACGGAGAAATTTTTTTTTGACAAAACAGAATCTGAAGGGGCCTCGGCTTCTCAGACTAGTACTTTGACAAGCTTGAAATCATCAATTTCCTCACCTGAATCAGAAAATAGTTTGAGGAGGAAGAGGGATTTGCTGAGCCTCTTGTCTAGTTACTCTGTGAATGCGAGAATGATATTTCAAGATTTCACATCAAAGTCATATGATGAGAGGCAGCTGCCGCTTAATCTACGAGGACTTCTTCCAAAGGAATAAGGGATGCTGAAAATGGTGATAGGTCCTGGTCCCGGTCCAGCTCTGGCTTCGGTGAGGCCGACTTGGACTTCATTCCAGAAGCTATTCTCAATTTGGCTTCTGATCTTGCTGTCCACCAACTCATCCAGACGCTGATTTCCTTTTCTAAAAATCAAAATCTAAACTATATAAAATACATCAGATTGTCAACCAGAAGCGACATTGAAAAAAGAGCAGTCATGGCGAAAGTAGCAGCAGCCTTGAATGACAAGCATAATGTGCTTGACATTCTGAGTTCATTTCGTGGAACTCTTAGTATTGAAGCCTCAAATTATCCAACTACAGGAGGAGAGAAGGAACTTCGAAAACATGTTTGTCAGCTACTTCAGCTTTCAATGATTGAAGACGATGAAGTTTTGTGCACCAGACACATTGAGGAAGAGATGTCAAGCAGCAGGTACCTAGTAATTCTTGCAGACAGGGATGGCGAGGAAATTGTCGATCTACAAAGAGTGGGATTTTGTAAGAGTCTACTGTCAGGAGTTTTGGTACTCATTACCACTGATTCACCAGCACCTCAACATGCTAAAGAAGAAGGATTGATGGAAGCCATAGTGGACTTGGAAATTCGGACTAAAGAACATTTGCTGCCATGGGTGGTCTTCTGTCACAATGCGGGGAAGGATTTTGTATATTCATCAAGTGCCATCCTGACAACTGCAGTGCGCATAGTTGAGGAGTGTCGAAGCCACCTTCACGCAATTCTCCTTGTGGCAAAGTGGTTGAAGAATCATCAAGATGTCAGAAAGTGGGAACTTGCTCTCCTCAAATTGCAATCTGGTAATCCTTCACAAGATATCCACAATTTTCATGGTTTAAACGAGATCATGGTTAACACATTCCTAAACTTAATATGGGATGGCATGAATAAGACACAACAGAATTGCCTACTGAGCTGTATAGTCATCCCTAAAATTAGAGATGGCATGGTTGATCATGAATTGATGAATCACTGGATGTCTTCTCTCTTTGTGGATGCTGGAGAAACAGAAAAGAACCTAAGACAACTTGTAGAAAATTCTGTCTTTCTTCAATTTGATGGTGTTGGAGGCGGGTATACTTGGTTACCAGAAGAAACCTATCAAATGTTAGAACGGCTATACAGCTCATACCCATTGTTCATAGAGAAATCAAACCTAGGGTTGACTGAACCACCCAACCCTGACAAATGGAATAATGCCTTACGAATTGAATTAGCAGGCAATAAAATCTCTGAGTTACCAAAGTCCCCAGCTTGTCTGGAACTCAAAGTTTTGATGCTGCAAAGCAATGCTGATTTGACAAAAATACCATCTTCATTTTTTGGTCAGATGCCACTGCTTTGCATCCTGAACTTATCCTACACTAGTGTAAGAGAACTGCCATCTTCATTGTTTTTTCTGGAGCAGCTTAGAGAACTGTATCTGAAAGGTTGTGAATGCTTCATGAAGTTACCACCTGAAATTGGAAATTTGGAGAAGCTTGAGAAGCTTGATCTTGATGAGACTCAGATCACACATCTGCCAAAAGAGGTCCAGAAGTTAACCAATATGCAAAGTTTGACCCTCTGCTTTTATGAATATCGTGTCAAGAAGAACATGCCATATTCTTGCTCAACAATTATTCCTTCTGGCGTGCTATCTAAACTCAAGAGGTTGGAACATTTGTGTATTGGTGTAAACCCTGATGATGAGCGGTGGGATGAGAATCTGCAAGTTATTCTACCAGAAATATTGGGATTAGAGTGTTTGCAAACTCTCAGTATGTATATCCCACAACCGGAACTTTTGAAGCTCATACCGGCCCACATTTTTGAGCTTGATTTCAGGTTCATTGTTGGTCGTCATATGCAGCGGATTATATCAAGCATACCACCTGCCACTGATGTGAAATTTAAACAAAGTGACTGCAGCTTAAAATTTGTAAAAGGTGAGGGTGTGCCAGATGAAATCAAAACGGTTCTTAGACACAGCAAGGCTCTTTTCTTGGATAGGCATTTCACCTTGAAGAGTCTTTCTGAATTTGAAATGAAAAATTTAGACCAACTAAGGGTGTGCATATTGGCAGAATGCAAAGAAATGCAGACATGTGGAGGTGGAGCAAAAGATGAAGATGACATGCTTCCGCATTTGCTATTCTTGAGTATATTCCACATGAAGAATCTGAGAAGCATATGGGAAGGCCCAACTTCCCCTCACTCCTCATTTGGTATGTTACAGTCTTTGTCTTTGCAAAGTTGTCCCAGGTTGGTGACTCTCTTCTCTTTGGACTTTCTGGGAAATCTTTCTTTGTTGAAGAAACTTATAGTGAAGGACTGCCCCAAATTAAGTACATTGATAAGTCATGAATCATCCAAGCGCAATGCACATGCTTTCCTCCCTAAATTGAGCAAGTTATTGCTTCTCCATCTTCCTGAATTGTCCAGCATTTCAAATGGGTTGCAAATTGGGCCTGGTTTAAAAGAAATAGCATTTTATGACTGTCCAAAGCTGCACAGTCTTTCAAGGAAGGAATTGGTAAGCAAAGAACTAACGGCAATAAAAGGAGAAACCAACTGGTGGAAGTCACTAGAAGGTCGAACGCCTAATTTTAATCTAATTTTTTCCCCAATTAATGAAGAGGCTGACTTGATGACTCAGTTAGGTATATGTGACGATGACGGTATTGATAATGGTCCAGGTAACTATATTACCACAATACATGCCGTGACCATATTTCTTAATATTCTCTCTATATCATATATTACTAATTTACTATATTAGCTTGATTCACTTGTATACATTGTTAAATCGTGTGTAAACAGGTGACTCAGTAGGTAAGCCGTCACAGCCTACAGGGATTGCAACTTGTGTATCAAATTCACCGACTAGGAGAGGCAAATATAGAAGGCGTAGGTAATGCACCCTGTTAAACTTGGGCACATAATGCATCAGATACTATATGATATATTATTTTTCATATCTGACATTATGCTTGGTTGAATATATTAGAAATTACAAAGACCGTCCAATTGCATCCAAAGTATTTGAACTATCATGTCTACTCTGAATCTTTTTCACAAGCTTTATATATTGTTTCCCTCGAGAAATCCTAACTGTAGGAGAGTCATAGTGGATTTTCTAATCCAGACTACTGTATCACAACAGAATCTCAAAAACTTGGGAGGTAGAGACAAGTTATCTCACTGAAGATGGATACGCATGGAGAAAATATGGTCAGAAATCGTTGTTCAACAATAAGTACCTGAGGTAACACCATATTTACTCTTTAAGCATCCAAATGTTTTCACTAATTTGCTTGGGCTTATGGCATGCATTATGGATGGTCTATATGCAGACATTATTACAGATGCACTCATAAGTATGATCAAGGATGCCTGGCCACAAAGCATGTTCAACGGATTGGCGAGGACCCTCCTTTATATAAAACAGTTTACTCTGGGCAACATACATGCCGCCGTAGACCGTAGTCAACATACAACTCTGTCTATGAAATATGAATAGTTGATCTTCTACCGACTTATCTCACACATGAAGTACAAATACATCCAGTGTCAACCACTATCCTTGGTGTAAACAATGAAGTCAGGAATTGTGATAGCATTTAATTTTCAGAATGATATATGATTATTGATTGTTAATAAGTCAATTCATACTATTAACTCTGATCTTGGGATTTATTTCAAAGACTATGGTTACATGTTTGGTTTTATATTGCTAACATTAAATATGATCATAAAAATGTGGGAAAATTTCAACTTCCTACCTTGAAGTAGGTTTTCTTTTTTTGGTATGAAAACGGGTCTAGGCTCAAGAAAAAAGGATTACAGAGTCATTGAATACATCAGCTGTAAATAAAGAGACTAATTCAAAAGGTGGAACATCTATGAATTTGCATCCTAGTTTAATGTTAAGACTTTGTTAATGTTGAAAGCTTAATCTCATACCCATATCAGCTGCCATTCTGATCCCATTAAGTACACCAAGGAGCTCAGCTTCTTGTGGTTGGCAGCACCTTATTTTAGCCATGAAGCCACCAATCCATCCCCGCTACTGGTTCTGAAAATTCAACCACAACCTGCCCTGCTATCCTCTCCCTGAACTCATCCATCTGTGTTCAGTTTAATCCATCCCTCCAGAGGGGGTGCCCATCTGGTTCTCCTCCTATCAGCACAGCCGTAAGAAAGAGCTTCTGCTTCGCAGACGTCTTCTTATACTCTTATCATCTGTTTTCCTCTATCCAGAAGAGAGACATCAGTAAGATGTTCCAATATCGCCTGACCACGATCGCGTGCCTTTTGGTATTTCCTTGTGTTGTTAACATCACCATGTTCTGAGCCGCCCAACACTCCACCAAATAGTCAGTATAAACCTTGCAATTGGCAGGGTACAGGGAAGCATACAGAAAGCATTTCTGTTTGTTTTCATCTTTCAATTCATCATAACAGAACGTCAAGAATGAGTACAACTCACTTACGCCTTGATTCTCATAATCCGGCCATCGCTCTTCAAGATCTTCCAGTCCTACCCTCCAGCTGGAAGCACTCTTTTTCAATCTGAAAGAGCGTGCTATCTTTTGTATCAGAAGGGGAAGACAAGAGCACTTGTTACATACACGCCGAGCTATCTCTGGAATGTCCGGGAGATCAATCACAGGACCTACAGTGTTACAGAACATCTTCCATGCCTCATCCCGGGATAACAGGCCTACCTCAATCATCCTTTCTGCTCCATTCAAGGTACAAACTTGGCGATGTTGAGCAGTTATTATCACCTTACTGTGATTCATTACATGGTATTCCCAGCTGACTCAAGTTGATCTCATCCGCTGCCCCATCCAAAATCAGCAAATACTTCTTAGTTTGCAGCTCCTCATGTATTATTCTCGCAACTTCCTCGGGATCATTGATGACTTAAGTATCCACCTTCAATGCTTTGCTAGTTTTCATTGAAGCTCGTGATCTGTGTGATCAGCTGACAGTCTAATAAATATGACTATATCAAAGATCTCTGCAACAACATCATGGTTATTTAGGTTCTGCATCAGTGCTGTCTTCCCCACGCCCTTCATTCCAGCCACTCCAATGGTTTGTATTTTGCTGCTTTTGAGCAAATCTACAATATTTTCGAGTGCACTTTGGAGAGTCTTATACCCCATGATTTCAGGAGCATCAAATACTTTTAAGATGCGATCTGGTGATTTATCAACTATACAATCCACAGAATTTCCCTTGTCTCTGAGTTGTTGAACTTCTTTAAGCCTTTTCTCAATCTCTGTGGATAGGATTGGGTGCTTCCAAGACCAAGTTGGAGTTTCATATTTGGCAATCAAATGAAGAGTTTCAGCAGCTACCTCAAACACCTTTGCAGACCATAAGCGATAAGCACTTGAGGTATCTTTGTGTCTGTTTCCCTGAACTTCCTTCTCTTTATCTTCTTTCAATGCAAGTAGTTCTTGCAGTTCTTGCTTCAGAAGTTCAAAGTTCTCTCCCGAATTTCTTACAGATACCAACCTGCTTGCCAGGGCTTCTCCTCCAACCTGCTTTGCTACCTCTGTTGCCAAATCTCCGAGATTGGAAGTAATGTTTCCAAAACCAGCCGTGATGATTAAATTCCTAGATCAGATGGTAACATATGTTAACCACACAGCCCTAGAACATGGAGTGTCGTGGGATTGTGAAAGATGTGAAACAAAGCACAAAAATCATGATACTTGTTTCATTTCATAGAGTATATTATTAATTCAGATAATTCATATTAGATATATAACCATTCACTAGCATTTGCTTAACATCTTAGAGTATGATTCTTATTGCTAGAAAAAGAAAAAAAAATGCCTATTTTCTCTTCAAACCCAAAACTGACTCTTGATATGAAGTGTTGTGCACTCACAGTGTGGTTTAATCAAAGTGAGCAGTTAAGGTTAAAATTTTTCATATATACCTGACAAATAAGTACAGCTTGTTTAGTATGAATAAAATGAAAACTCTTGGCAGGGATGGGTTAAATTTATGATTGCATACGAGGACTTACAGTTACAGAATGAGTTTGCCACGTTGAAGTTGTCACTAGTATTCAGGGAGTGAGGCTTGGTCGAGATCTAGAATTGAGGTGCCGGTTCAGGTCCATGGTTACTGAGAAAACAGAAACTAGAAGAACAAAGTGGCGGAATCAATCACACAATTACGGAAGAATATACCCTGTAGTAATGGAATTTTTCGAAAGAAGGGGTTACATGTTGACTCAAGTGAAGTCAACCTTACCAGGCAGCTTCCAAGAAATGTCATTGAAGGAAGCTTCGCATGTTACTATTTTTCCATGAGTTCTCATCATTATATATTATTAGTCGTTCTCAGTGTGTTTGTTGAGTCAGAAATGTGGACATTTCTTGCTGCACTGTTTCACATTTCTTTTCGTTGACTGATGCGAGGATTCTAAAATCCCTAACAAGTATTTTTCTTGGCACTTGGTGAGTCTCTAGAGGGAGATCGTAATCCTAATTCCTAAACTCACACATATCTTCAACGGCTTAGCCTGGAGCAGAAGAACATCGCTTCAATTCTATCAGGTACCCTTGCTAATTAACAACCGAGTTATACTCTGTCATGATGTTCTATTACACTTTCATTCTTCAATATTTTACAATATCTGTTCTGTTTATAATATTTAGATTGTATTAATCTATCTATTCAATTAATTTCTACTACATAACCAAAAAAAAAAAAAAAGAACTCTTGATGGTAAAATTTCTTGTTGCTTGGACGTTTCAAGTTGCAGTTTACACTCCTCATAGGGAATTAGCAGATACTAAGTTCCAACATGAGCAAAGTAGGTGATTCTACCAAAATGAAGTCAGAGGCAGGTGAGTTTCCCAAAATGGAAATGAAGCCATTCAATATCCTTAAAACAGATATGAATGAACTTCTGAAAAACAAGACGGCTGATTTTTTTGACAAAACAAAATCTGAAGGGGCCTCAGCTTCTCAGACTAGTACTTTGACGAGCTTGAAATCAACAAATTCCTCACTTGTATCAAAAAATAGTTTGAGGAGGAAGAGGGATTTGATGAGCCTGTTGTGTAGTTATCCTCTGGACGCAAGAATGATATCCGATGACTTCAAATCAAAACCATATGACGAGAGACAGCTGCCACTTAAACTAAAAGGACTTCTTCCAAAGGAGATAATAAGGGATGCTGAAAATGGTGATAGGTCCTGGTCCTGGTCCGGCTCCAGCTTCGGTGATGCCCACTTGGACTTCATTCCAGAAGCTATTCTCAATCTGGCTGCTGATCTTTCTGTTCACCAACTCATCCAAACATTGATTTCCATTTGTAAAAGTGAAAATCCAAACCATACAAAATGCATCAGGTTATCAACCAGAAGTGATGTTGAAAAAAGAACAGTCGAGGCAAAAGTAACTGCAGCCTTGAATGACAAGCATAATATGCTTGACATTCTTAATTCATTTCGCAGACCTCTGACTATTGATGCCTCCGGATATCCAACTTCAGAAGCAGAGAACGAACTTAAACAACATATCTGTCAACTACTTCAGCTTTCAACTATTGAAGATGATGACATTCTGTGCACCAGACAGATTGAAGATGAGATGTCAAGAAGCAGGTACCTAGTAATTCTTGTAGATAGGGATGGTGAGGAAATTGTTGATCCACAAAAAGTGGGACTTTGTAGTACTCTACAGTCAGGAGTTTTGGTCCTCATTACAACTGACTCACCAGCATCTCAACAAGCTAAAGAAGGAGGATTGACGGATGAGTTAGTGGACTTGGAAATCCGGACTAACGATCATTTGCTGCCGTGGGTGGTCTTCTGTCACAGTGTGGGGAAGAAGTTTGTATATTCATCAAGTGCCATCCTGACAACTGCAGCGCACATAGTTGAGGAGTGTCGCAGCCACCTTCATGCAATTCTCCTCGTGGCAAAGTTGTTGAAGAATCATCAAGATGTTAGAAAATGGGACCTTGCTCTCTTCAAATTGCGATGTTTTAATCCTTCACATGATTTCCACAATTTTCATGGTTCGAACAGCATCATGATTAAGGCATTCCTAAGCTTAATATGGGATGGCATGAAGAAGATACAACAGAATTGTCTACTTAGTTGTTTAGTCATTCCCAAAATTCAAGAAGGCATGGTTGATCATGAATTGATGAATCACTGGATGTCTTATCTCTTTTTGGATGCTGGAAAAACGGAAAAGAACCTAAGTCAGCTTGTAGAAAATTCTATATTTCTTCAATTGAATGGTGTTGGAGGCAGGTATATTTGGTTAACAGAAGAAACCTATCAAATATTAGAACGGCTACACACCTCTTACCCGTTGTTCATAGAGAAATCAAACCTAGGATTGACTGAACCATCCAACACTGACAAGTGGCATAATGCTGTACGAATTGAATTAGCAGGCAATAAAATCTCTGAGCTACCACAGTCCCCAGATTGTCTGCGACTCAAAGTTTTGATGCTGCAAAACAATGCTGATTTGACAAAAATACCATCTTTATTTTTTGATCACATGCCTCTCCTTTGCATACTGAACTTATCCTATACTAGTGTAAGAGAACTGCCGCGTTCGCTGTTCTTTTTGGAGCAGCTTAGAGAACTTTATTTGAAAGGTTGTGAATGCTTCATGAAATTACCACCTGAAATTGGAAATTTGAAGAAACTTGAGAAGCTTGATCTTGATGAGACTCAGATCACACATCTGCCAAAAGAGGTCCAGAAGTTAACCAATATGCAAAGCTTGACCCTCTGCTTTTATGAATATCGTGTCAAGAAGAATAGGTCATATTCTTGCTCAACAATTATTCCTTCTGGTGTGCTATCTAAACTCAAGAGGTTAGAACATTTGTGTATTGGTGTAAACCCTGATGATGAGCGGTGGAATGAGAATGTGCAAGCCATTCTACCAGAAATATTGGGATTAGAGTGTTTGAAAACTCTAAGTATGTATATCCCACAACTGGAACTTTTGAAGCTCATACCGGCCCACATTTTTAAACTTGATTTCAGGTTCACTGTTGGTCGTCATATGCAACGGATTATATCAAGCATACCACCTGCCACTGATGTGGAATTTAAACAAAGTGGCTGCAGCTTAAAATTTGTAAAAGGTGAGGGTGTCCCGGATGAAATCAAAATGCTTCTTAGAAACAGCAAAGCTCTTTTCTTGGATCGGCATTTCACCTTACAGAGTCTATCTGAATGCGAAATGAAAAATATAGAGCAACTACGGGTGTGCATATTGGCAGAATGCAAAGAAATGCAAACAATTGGTGGTGGAGGTGCAGCAAAAGATGATGAGGATATGCTTCCGCATTTGCTATTCTTGAGTTTATTCCACATGAAGAATCTAAGAAGCATCTGGGAGGGCCCAACTCCTCCTCGTAGCTCATTTGGTATGTTACAGTCTTTGTCGTTGCAAAGTTGTCCAAAGTTAATAACTCTCTTCTCTGTGGATTTTCTGGGAAACTTTTCTTTGTTGAAGGAGCTTATAGTGAAGGACTGTCCCAAATTAAGTACATTAGTAAGTTGTCATTCATTCAGGCACATTGCACATACTTTCCTTCCTAAATTGAACAAGTTATTGCTTCTCCATCTCCCTGAATTGACCAGCCTTTCAAGCGGGTTGCACATTGGACCTGTTTTGAAAAAAATAGCATTTTATGACTGCCCAAAGCTGCATAGTCTTTCAACCAGGGAATTGATAAGCCAAGAACTAACGGTAATCAAAGGAGAAAGCAACTGGTGGAGGGAACTAGAAGGTCGACCGTGTAAGTTCGATCAGATATTTTCCCCAATCCATGAAGAGGCTGACATAATGTCTCAATTAGGTACATATGAATATGATGGTGACAACATGGATAGTGGTTCGGGTAATTTATTTACTTTCAATTTTGAAGATATTTTACTACTGTAGATGCTTGATTATTTTCTTGATGTTTAAATTTCGTTACATAATAGATTGGCTTCATTCACACGTTAAAACAGGTGGCTCAGTGGCTGCACCATTACATCCCATAGTGGATGCAAATTCACTGGCTTCGAGTGGCAAGGACTTCCAAAAGGGTTCCAGGGTCTCGAAACATAGGTAGGCGCATCTTATAAAATTGGGTACATTATGAATCAGATACTGTTGAGTTTAAAATTGAGGTGGTTAAGAATTATTCATGCTGTTCAAAAAAATCCTGAATTGTTGTATCATGTATAGCTTGAATCTGTTACACAAGATAGCTCTCCTTTAGTTGTAGTGCATTTTCTAATCCAGACTCTTGGATCGCAATTGTAGTTTACCAACCTGGGATATAGAGACAAGTGATTTTATGGAGTATGATGGATACACGTGGAGAAAATATGATCAGAAAGATATTCTGGGCACGGTGCATCGAAGGTATGGAACCCAAAATTTCAACAATGATTTCAGTATTCAGTAATATGTTTGGACTTACGGCATACATGGTCGATATGCAGAGAGTATTACAGATGCAACGGACGTGGATGCCCAGCCAAAAAGAGGGTTCAAAGGATTCGTGATGACCCTTCTTTGTACAGAATAACTTACCAGGGGCATCATACTTGCGGTGGTCAAGCACAACTCGAGTTAAGCCCCACTTTGATTGGTGAGTTGCACCGATTTAGTCCCTGAATTTTTAATTACTATAATTCGGTCCTCCAGATTCAAAAACTTGCACCAGTGTACTTCCTCGTGTATTTTTTGTCATCGGAGTTCAACGCTATTAGTGACGTGACTCAACCATTGCCACGCTGGACATACTAAAACGTTAAAACCCTTCCCTTTTGATCACTTTGTCTTCTCCTTCTCCACTGAACTTCAAACAAAAAATAAAAAGAATTTAACTCTTCCATGGGTGAAAAAAATTGGAGTTCAGTGGAAAAGGAGAAGACTAGATCATAAGGGAGGGGTTTAATGTTTTAGTTTTTGTTGAAATCCTAAAATAACGTCGTTTAATATCTTCTTTAGCGCCAAACGCATATGACATCGTTTTAATATGTCTAGCGGCGCAAGGGTTGAGTCACGTCAATAACGGTGTTGAGCTCTAGTGACGAAAAATACACGAAGAACTACATTGATGCACTTTTTAAAATCTGAGAGACCAAATTGTAGCAATTAGAAAGTCAGGAACTAAAGTGGGGCTGCTCACACAACTCTTTCTCTGAATGTAGATTTTGTTCCCACAAATTACACCAATCCACATACATCCAGTAACCTGCAGTCTGTAACCACCGCTTTCTGGTAGCAAAAGAGCAGCGGAAGACTCTTGTTCCTAAATTTTAGTTCAATGTGTAACGAAAATGGAGTAAATAGAGAGCTTGTGTAATTATGGAAATTAGTATGATGTGGCTTCAAAACCTGCATGTAATTCTAGAAGTTTGTGGTGGGAGAGCTTGTGCCTAGCTGTGATTTAGAGATGTCATTTCAGAAGTGTTTGTATCCTCCATTATCACACGAATCATGACCAAAGAAGTAATAATATATCTCTTAAGAATCAAGGGATAAATACATTACTGACAAATCTTCGAGATTAAGCTTCATAAACCTAACTACTAACTGTTATATCAGATTCATCCATGAAAGTATTGGATTTTCAATGTGTCATGAACATTAAATCTGTTTGCATTCTCACTGGTGGCTGAATCATGAACTCTCAGCCTATCAATTTTGGTACATCAATTCTGATCCAATTTCTATAGCAGCAATATAAGAGCAGAAGATAACAAAACAAAAGGCCAAAAGAGAAGTATCTTATTACAGATTTTAACTAAATACATTTCAATAGGAAGGTTATCTTGTTACTGTTATGTTTTAAGAAGGATGGACCTTGCCAGAAGAGATTCCCTTCCAAGCAGATTTCATGGAAGCAGTGGCTGAATTGAGTGCAGCCTCAATATACTTCTTGGAAGCAATGGAGGCAGCTTTCTCCATCAAATTTCCCATCTTTCTTGCACTCTCAGCAGTGTTAACTAGGCTCTCCATTTCAGCCTTTGACATGCTCTCAAGCTCCTCTTCGAAGCGCCGGAACTCATCCATGGCGCTTTCCATGACAGAATCAAGGTAGTCCTCAGCTTCCTGCATGGAAACTTCAGCCTCTTCAACCTCTTTCTGTTGCTCAAGTTCTGCAGCTGCCCATGCCTTGTATGACTCAATCTCAAACAGCTTCATGAGGTCCTCAATTGTGGATGGATCAAAGTTCTTGTCCTGTAGAGCATGGTCTGAGAGCAAGGTGAATTGGGACAGAAGGGCTTCCATTTTTTTTTTCTCTTCTCTTGGTGAGTATGAATTTGTTGAATTTAAGAAGCAGATCTTGTTTCTCTGTTTAGTGCAAGAAAAAGTATAAAGGAACAGTATTTTTGGCCTTTATATTTGAAGAACTTTTTTAAGGGCTATAATATTCCACAAAGTAAATGAATAGAATATATTTAAAAGAATTATAAAATATTTCTCTTTTTATTGAGTTTGGCCTCATCAAGGTTGTAGATTAACTAAGCCTCAGTTTGATGTGAAATGGGACCGTTGAAGTTAATTTTTTTTTTATTTCTGTATGATGAAGATAAGGTTTGATGAACGGCTCATGTTATCTGTTATACACTGACATAGTTAGGAATCTTAATCATAGTGATATAGTGGGGACACTGCTTTGAAATTTTGGTGTCTATTCAAAGCATGAATTGATGGAGTTGTGGACTTTTCTGAACCTTAATGGTAAAAAAGAATGCCTTTTTCATGGTGCTAAGATTTAATTTGATATTGGGTATGGAAATGGAAACTAGAGTGGATTGTGACACCTCATATTTACAAAATGGTATTGATAGGTTGGGGAACACAAGTAGGTAGCCGTTTTTAAGTGTCTGAATTTGATTTATGAACTTGATGATAATGCACAAATTCTATCTACCCACTAAAGAAACTAAGAAAAACGAGAGTTACTATACTATAAGTGAAAATTTTTTTTCTCTCCTCTTAATATCAATGTAGTTGCAACTTATTTTGAGGCAAGATATGAAATGAGTGAAACCAAAGCATGATTTATGTTCTCAAAAATTATAACTCAAGTATTGATAACACAAGAAGAGATGAGATTGAATTCAATATTCATTGCTCTCGAGGAAGCATGGGATTATTTAATGAATAGTTCACAATGATCTGAAGCATGCTATCATTAATTTATTATTAGTTTTCTTTTTATTCCTTTAATTCATTTTTTTTCTGAAGTTGATGCTGCTTTTTTTTTTCACGGTATTCTCCAACTCGACAGGTCAATGACTAATCCGTCCTGGTACTGAGCTCAATTTAAGGGTTTGCCGCTGGCCAATGGGTTGCCGCATACACAAGACGGGATTCGAACCCCCAATACTTACTTAAGCGGACTAGTGAGCTAACCACTAGCCAACCCAACTTGGTTTGATGCTGACTTTTTATTAAGTATAGAATGGTTACAAATGCTGGACTAATTTAATTGAATTTGATTTTTTAAAAATAGAAAAAATGGTCATGTGACATGTAGTGTTTGCAACTTGCAAGTAAAGTCAAATCTTTTTTTTTTGGTAAATATTAAAGTCAAATCTAATTCTTTTCAACTTGCATAATCCATTCAGCCCAAAACACTATGGACAGTAACATTCTAAAGAAATTCATTATTCCCCTCTGGGCCTTCGTTCGGCCCACCTAAAAATACTGATTATTATTATGTAAATTCTTATAGTTTATATAGAAACCTTTTTAAGTTTTAACTGTCTTTCAAATCAATAAATCTTTGTAACAGAATCCTTAAATTAAACTTAGATTACAAAATATTTTAAATTCTTATACAACTAAATGTAAAAATTGATTCAATATAAGACAAAATTTAATAATAAACATTAAAAACTTTATAAGAAATAACTAACTTTTAAATTCATGTATATTCTTAAATGATTTTCTAAAGAGAAGAATGTGACTGGATAGTGGATACTTTATCATGCATCAAAAACTGAAACTCAAATTTCACTAACAAAACTTAATATAAAAATAAGATCAAAGAAAAAATGAAAATAATAATTTGAAAAGAAAAAAAGCGGAGAGATAGGAAACAGAAAGAGATCGAAAAAGAGAGAGATCGAGGAACAATTGCCACTGCCATTGCCATTGGCAATTGCATTTGCATTCTTCGTCGTTGTATGTGTTTATATCTTATATAGAAAGTTGAAGCAACATCATGTTGTTGGAACTGCAAGTGAAAGTGAAAGCCATAGTTTTATTACTGTTCTTCTGCTTCTTCTTTCTGTCACTGTCACCGCCGTGTGGAGCCATCTGGATCACGTTACAGGCGAAGGCTACTTCCACGAAATGCGTTTCAGAAGAAATCCAAAGCAACATTATCGTTTTAGCTAACTACTTTGTCGTTGCTGCAGTCGGTGCCGCTGATCTTCATCATCGCTCACCTCCCCGAAACCCTACTATTTCCGTCAAGGTATCGCGTACCGATCTGGATCGATCGCTTTTATTCTCGTTTGTTTTCGTTTCTCACATAACACAGTAATATAATTAATTCATATATCTCACCTTAATTATTAGGTTAGATTATTTTCGATCATCTTTCATCGACGACCTAATTCTGATTTGTGAAATTGATTTAGTACTAATATTAGATAGTTCATGTGGTTTCTGCCATGAGAATGACTGAATATAATATGATTCATTCAATTTACGTGTTTCTCTTATTTTGATGAACTCATCTTTCAGGATATTTTAACTTTTTATCTGAATGCACGTGCTTATATATATATTTGCTCATGCTGCTACCGGTGAAGTGAATGCAAATAATCCTTCCAGAAATTATTATCAGGGTTCTATTATGAAAATTGATATATTTATTAGATACATTAATCATCGAATAATAATGCATTAATTATAGAGATTAGAGATAGTAGTTTCTTAGTTTCTGTCTGTATTACTGTATACCTATTATTTTGTTATCAAAAAATAACTTCCACCGTTTCTTGTAAGCTGATCTCTGGATTTATCTTATAGTAATAGTACTACAAATTTTGTTTAGGTGACATCACCATATGGAAACAATCTTCATTTCAAGGAGAACGCAACAATCGGCAAGTTCGCATTTACAACTACAGAGACTGGGAGCTACCTAGCATGCTTCTGGGTGGCTGAAAATCAAGGAAATGAAGAAGTTCAAGTCAACCTCGATTGGAAAATCGGCATTGCAGCCACGGAATGGGAAACAGTTGCTAAGAAAGAAAAGATTGAGGTAAATATTCCATTCATAAGTCATATCTACCTACATATATTTTCTTAATTTACCTGTATATTCCATTTATGGCATCTACAGATGAATAATGAGTCAGGGTTTGATAAATCTTAGTATTTGTAACACACTTCGAATAGAAATAGTTAGGGTAACTTATTTTGAATTTTATATTAAGTAGCTCACGACCTTATTACTATTAAATATAATATGGTGTGATTCTATTTTAAAATGAGATTAAGTTCTATCTAGTTGTAATGGAAGTATGATAGTTTAAAATGGAACCTAAGTACATTTATGACTTAAAAATTTAATTAAATTTATAAAATTAAATGTGAGGTAAGCTTGCTTGTCTCAAATCCAAGGAACACTTGTTTGACTTCATCATGTTTGACGTGGTTAATTATTCCTATTTTTATTTTTAATATTAAAAAAAAGAGTGTGTTTTGTTATATCATAAGGATGAGAGATGTATCATAAAATTGTGAAAAAGAAGTAAAAGAAATTAGAGGGCCAGATTTAAAAATAAAAAATTAGAGGGTTAGATTTGTATATTCGTAAAATTTTATTATAAAATTTGACCTTCAGATTTTTTATCTTCACATTTAAAAAAACACTTAATTTATACACACTAATGAATAATTGTCCATTTAAAAAAATAAATTAACCTAATTACTCACTATCTGAACTATTCATAAAATGTTTTAATCACCATGAATGCATTAATGTTCGTATCTTGATGAAGTGCTTAATATTACAGTTATAAAAGAGATTGAGACTAAAAATAGTGATTGTTTGAAAGACAAAAATTAAAAAACTGAAACTAAATTAAATTTTTATATTATATTTAGTGTAAAACATATAGGATTAAATTATGATTTATTATCCTATTTCATTCAATATAAATATGAAAATGAAATAGGGTTAAAGTTTCAATCTTTTATTCTAAAAATTTTAACTCCTTGTCTCCATTTTCTGGAAATAATAAAAGGATTGAAATTTTATGTCTCCAAACTGAAATTTTAATTTCAATCTTAATTACCAAACACAAGTTTCAGTCTCTTCTTAGTATCAGTTTCAATCTTTCAACACAAACACTACCTAACAGATTATCCTCTGGATATTGCCCCTTGAAGAATTTATCTTTGCTAACATCAGTTTTATATGTAATTGATGCTTAGGGGGTAGAGCTTGAGCTGAGAAAGCTGGAAGAAGCAGTGGTGACTATCCATGAGAATTTGCTAAATCTGAAGAACAGGTATCGTAATTTTTATTATATGACAAAAGCCTAAATGTTGGCCTTTATTTTTATTTTTTCCCTTTTCTTTTTTGAGGCGGTGTTGCAAGTTGTCTTGACTTTTTCTGATTAACCATTTCTTTTTTTTCTTCTCAGAGAATCAAATATGAGGGGCGTAAGTGAAAGAACAAATGCCAGAGTAGCATGGCTTAGTATAATGTCCTTGGGTATCTGCATTGTAGTTTCAGCTTTGCAATTTTGGCATTTGAAGCGATACTTCGTAAAGAAGAAGCTTATCTAGAACTAGATGGTGCTAAATTTAGGTCTTTGGATAATTACATTTTTTTTGTACAAATGATTTTCTCAGAATTGATTTTATCAGGTTTTTTAAAGCTTATTAGGAAAAAAAAAAAGCGAATAACTTTTTTCATTTCACATTTTAATTTTATTCAAATAATTACAAAAATATAGTAGTTTCGTGTGACAAATATAAGCACACAAGAAAAAAAAAATTGAAAATCAAGAAGGAATTTTATAACTTGAAACATTAGCTTTTACTTCTTGAAGAAGTAAAGGCATATTACAGCACTTATTCACTTAAATCTTACTAACCTACAAGATTTTGTTGTAATACAATAGCAGGAGAAAGGGGTACAAATTTATTATCTATCTCTAATTTTATAATTAAAATATGTCACATGTCACTTTTATTGCAATTGGAATCAAATCTTTTCCTCTAAAATTAAAAAATTTTCCTCTTTCCTTTACTAATTTAACAACCAAAATGTGCCACATGTCACTCTCTCGTAATTGAAATTGAATCTTTCCCTCCAAAATTAAATTCTTTCTTTTTCCTTACTAATTTTACAACCAAAATGTGCCACATGTCACTCTCTCATTGCAATTGAAACCAAATCTTTTCCTCCAAAATTAAAGAGTTCTCCTTTCCCCCTCTTCCTTTCTCTATTTCTCTCGTTCATTCAACCACTTTATCTATTTTATATATCATTATCAATATCAATGACTAATTACTAATTTGACAATTAAGATGTGCAAACATAACATTCTTTAATTGCATTAAAATTAAAATTAAAATATTAAAATTAAAATTGAAATATACCTATATTATGTATCATATATTAATATTACTATCTAATTTAATAAGCAAATGTATCACTTGACACTCTCTTAGTAAAATTGAGAAAAAATATCTTTTTTTTTTTCAAAATTAATAAACTCCCTTCCTAAATTTTCTCATCTACCTCTCTCCATTTTTCTATTTCTCTCTACTATTTTTACTTTATATATATAATTTATATTTTATATTAATAATTTGACAAATCAAAATGTCATTTGATATTTTTTTACGATTAAAATAAAATTTTTTCTTTCAAAATTAACAAACTCTCACTCTCACTCTCATTCTTCATCTTTATCTTTCTCTCTTTTTTCTCTCATTCTCTATTTTTAATATCTTTCTCTTTTACAAAAAACAAAATTAACAAAATAATATAATTTAAATAAAAAATATTATTATTATTGTTATTATATACATAGTTTTTTAATTTTAAATTTATATACATAGTTTTTTAGTTTTTTATTTAGTTTTAAATTTTTACCGCTTATCTTTTTAATTTATATTTTTATTTCTCTTCTTTCAAATATTTATTACATATAATTTAGAGAGAATACTAATGTTATAATTAAAAGTTAGAATCAAAATTCAATTGTTTTAAAAAAATTAATTTTGATTTAATTTTATAACTATTAGTATAATTTTTTTATGCTAATATTTAATTATATTTTTATATACACAGGGAAAAAATATTATTTTTAAATAGCAAGTATAAAAATTAATTATTTCTATTTATACAACAGACTTAATAGTTAATAGCTAATTAAATGTAAAAATATACACGTTAAATTGTTTTAAATTTTAGATAACAAATGTTAAAATTAATTATTAATAAAAAATTAGATTTTTTCATATAAAAATAATAACTAAAAATCTTATTATTTGATTTTTTATCTACAGATATCTTAGTCTTCTTAGTCAAAAACTTTTGTCAACTCACAGCTTTTTTTTGTAAAGGTAGTTTAATTTTATAAATCTTTTGTCATGCATAATGTATGTTGTCATAACAAAGTGAACCGTAGTTTTAAAAAAATTATATTCCTAAAAGTACTAGTAATATTCTAAAAGGTTTCAACTCTCAAGTTTAAACCTCATTGCTGTACACAACTTAAAATGGTGGATAGTATATAAAGTATAAACACCTTTTTCTTAAAAAAATGGAAAAAGCAACACCATTATCATGTTCTTTTGATAATCATGTGAAAGATGATAATCCAATCATTCTCCAAATTAACTTAACAGAAAGATCATAATTTCAAATGACGTTCAAAAACAATACATTAGAAGTTTACAAAGTCAATTAGCTCCCCGAAATATTGAGAACCATACATCAATTCAGCAGTGAGTAGTCCAGCTTAAGCTAAAAATGAACAACAAAAGTCTCTTTTGACAATACAAAAATGAAAAACAAAAAGTGTAGACTAGTGCACAAGACTCACCCACTTAATGGGAGAGTAAGTCCATAACCTTATTCAGGCAAATAAAGAGCCTATTTCTAAGATTTGAACTCATAAGGCAACAACCTTGCCAGTGAAACAAGGTTCATCACCCTCTTCCTATATTATGAATGCATCAAGAAACAATGATAGCCTTTTATAAGCTTTATTCTATTCGTACCTTCTCATGGTTCATGTATCTCAAGCGGCAAATCTCATCAAAAAAATCATCAGCACTGGTGTGGCAGCTCTTCATTTGAAGAATCTTTATAACCATGGTCCTCAAATTTTTCCCATACTTCAACAAGGATTCAAGAGTACTGATTTTCTGTTCAGCATTTAGTGGTGATCTTACAGTGATTACAGCCTCCTCCAAACATGGGATGACAAACCCAGGATCAACCTGCAAAATGAATCAATATCAGCATTAGATAAGATTTCTAAGAGCACACTTAATCAGAAGAGTAATATTTAGCCTATTATGAATTTACATGTTTCAGACTGTTCCTCTGGCACAGAGCTGCGAACATAGCTCCATGGATATCAAACTTGCGCAGCTTTGGATGGCTATTGAAAAATTCGACAAAATCAATCTCTGGAAAGGGTTGCAGAGCCTCAAAGTCCCCTGTGAATTCAACCTTCATAAAAAGATGCTTCACCTCACTTGCCAATTTCAGCATTTTACATATTGCATCCCAGCACCACTGGACTCCCCGCATCGACAGGAACTCCAGAACATTGAGGTTTCCAAAATCTATCATGTATACCCTCCCTGGAAACAATTAACATGAGATGAAAGAAATATAAGAACAAGAAAACACAGCCAATAAGAAAAAATTACATGGACAAGAATCACTTAATATGGAAAATTACCCGAACTGTTGGAAATTGAAAGCTTCTTCAAATGCCCGGTTTCAGGGACCCTGATCCAACTACAGCCTTGTACCTCAAGGGATTCAATTTTCGGAGAGATAAGAGAAAGTGAACAGTTTCCCAGACCATAAAAATCAAGCTTACACTCCTCTAAATATGGCAGCTCAATTGAAATTGATCTAACCCCCTCACATCCAAGCAACAGCAACCGTTTAAGATAAGGACATGCTAGAAGCACCACAGTCAATACAGGATCCTCCAATCTTGCACCAATTATTTCAAGGGTGCTAAGATTTTGGAAGACATCCCATTTTGGCGAATTTATCATTAAAACACCCCACAATTTTAGAGACACCAAATTCTTTGCTGCCCCAATGCAGTCCAACTTTGATGGACTTTCACGTGATGCCTGGTTATCAGCAAGGTTGTCCATTCGAAGCTCAAGCTGAGTGAGTGATTGACCTACAAGAGACAGCCATGAAGCAAGGCCTGAAGGGGAGAAAGGGCTATATACCACTAACTCTTCTAATTTTACAACATTTGATACCATTCTCTGCACAATGTTGTCCGGAATTTCACCACTGGAGGGGTTATCAAATGAGTTGCGAGGAAAATAGAGAGTTCTGACATAAGTTGTTGCATCTTTCCATCGCTTAGAAACACAGTTACAAGCTGCTACATCACGAGCATTACTGATATGGGACAAGATGTATTGAAGTAGGGCATCGGGGAGAGATTCCATAGCTGAGGACAATAATCATTCAGGTAATGAGCAATATGAAAAAGACAGATTCAAGTAAAGAATGTAATTGAACATAGTGAAAACTGCCATACTAAATAAACCTCAAAATACATGACTAAACTAAGCAAAGCATTGTTTTTCCCCAGCTTTACTATCACAATCTTTTTACTCAAACAATAGATTTTGCAACTTTAGATTATACTAACACCATCAACATGTTTGAGATAAGTGAACAATCATAATCAATAAACTTTCAAAAAATTGAAATCTCAGCTAGCAATGCATACATTTCTAGACTAATTATAAAAGTCCAGTTAAGATTTAAACATTTCATAACAATTTAAAACAGAAATGAAACCGAATCTGAGAAATTCAAGTAAATGCACAGTAACAAAACCCACTCATAACTCAAACCATAAACATCCAAAACAAAACAAAAAAGTTCAATTTTATTCCTCTTAGTTGAGCGTAAAATGCGACGGGAAAAACTTACACATAATGAGATCCGAAAAGAGTGAGGGAAGAAAAAGCTTTGGCAATTAACGTGAATGAAGATCTGGGTATGGGTCTTCGTTATCCCTTGCCTGTGCCAAAGATGCTCTCCTTCTCTCTCTCTCTCTCTCTCACTCTCACTCTATA
>NC_029781.3:6559284-6570425 GCF_000817695.3 Arachis duranensis | reverse complement strand
CAGTGTTTTTTTTTTATTGCAAAAAAAAAAAAAAAGAACGAAGAAGAGAGAAGATTTTGGGATTTTTTTTTTTAATTTTCTGGAAAGTTTGTGTTGTTTTGTTAGTTGTCTGTTTGGCTCAAGTTGAAAATTTTTGGAGAATGAGGGTTGCGCCTCAAAATTAAAATTTGCCCGCTTTCATTTTCGCTATTTCAAATATTTTTTGACCGTTCAAACAGGCAGGACAAGGCTCCAACATATTAAACCTTATAATATATATAGTTATATACATAACCCTACACATGTGAGTTACTTTCCATGCTTAAAAACACAGTAACTCACACACCCACATTATTATTATGTAACATTTTATATATCCATCACTGCTATTGTAATTAAGTAGATGAGTTATACCATTGTATTTGAACTTGATATCTTTATCATGAAGAGTTATTCTTAAAAAACTTTAGCACTGTATGTAAGCGTGTTACTATGCATTCACCAATTAATTAATTGAATTCTAGTAAATGAGATGTATCACGTTTACAGATTTAAATTGATTTATCTCCGTGGTAACATTAGTAACAATGTGGAGCAAGCACGTTGCAAAAATAGAGGCAAGCTTTGTTTTAAGCACTCCTTGACAACAGCTACTTAGCTTGCAAATTGCGTATTTTTTTTGCACTAGAAAGTGAAAATTCTTTATCACCAACTAAGGAAGCCTTTTTTTTCATAAATTTATTTAGAAGTTGTTTAATTATGTTAATAGTGGTTTATTGAACGAGTCATAATTATTACAATGACAAAAAACCAAATGTTATAATAATTAATTGATCATTCACCTAAATCCTTCACTTAAGAAGGTCCAAAAAAAAATTAAACTATCATCATATGCTTCAATAGTATTGGCTAGACTAACATGGATCCGTGGACACAAAAACATAGTCGCTTGAAAGCACCTATTAATTAATGGCACATTTCCAAGCTGTCTTGTTTTCCTGAATCCCTAGCTTAGTTGATAAGATATTAAATCAAATCAAATAATATAGTATACATCAAGTATCAAGATTTGACAACCACTTATTTTGTCTCAGACTCAGAGTCTCCACTTAATACAACAAACTTCAAGGGGTGGATCATGGATGTACTCACAAGTCTTAGTTTCAGATTATTATTTTTTTAATACACCAAGAAGAGTGCTAAAAGTAAAATGGTTTTAACCGTATAAGACTTTAAGTCAACTTGAATAGCAACACTGCAGCAGAAAATTACTACAAGTTTCAACTAGTATATATTTTCAACAAGTAGTTGAGTCAGAGAATAGAAGTGCTGAGAATACATCATTTTCACACAGGAACCCGGTAAGATGGATCCACCATTTTCAAGATGAACAAGTTTCCTTTGTCACCTCTTGATACTCTGTTATTTTGAATTATGATAATAATTAATCAAGTAAGCAAGCATGACAATGAATATTTAATTTCTACTCTATAATATAACAAGTCATATATAATAGGTAGCTAAAATTGAGATGAAGCTAAAGAAAAAGTTCCAATGGGTTTAATTTCATTGCTTTTCCCAAGTGGGATACAAAGTAAATGTGACCAAAATAAAATGTGGCAACTCACCTAAGTTCTTCATCTAAATATGTAATTTCCAATTCACCACGGGCTCTTCCAGGTGCCTTCACAGGTATCTGCACATTTTTTATTATAAATCTCACAAGATTAAGGAGGTCAAGTAATAATTTGCTATGAACTTTTGAAGAAGCCTGATAAAATTATATGAAGAACTAACATTGCAAAATATAATTTAAGTCATAATTTATCGAAACCCACCCTGAATAAAACTTACCAAGCCTAAGATTTTGAATGTATCAAATTGTACAGCTACTTTCCTTGCATTTAGAGGTGTTAGATTTGCTGTCACCTACACAGTTTAAAAATGCTAATTTCATTTACATGTGAAATACAATTTAATTATCTGAATTTCGCAGTAATAATGGGTACGCGCCTGGTTGAAGAATGGCCAAGACTCCATGTTTTGGGCCCTAAGGGTATCCACATTGATTGCTTGATAATTTGTAACTGATCTCAAAAGCTTTGGTCTCTGTCATTCAATATATGATATTAACGAAAGCATACAGAAAATGAAAAGGCTAATCAATTATTTATCAATGATAGAAATAGTAGTATTGGTTTACCTTGGTTTGCAAGATTGACTGAGAGGTAGTGTATATAAGCTCCCATTTGCCATCAAGTAGATTAGATTTGAGGGGCTCCTTTGTAGGATTAACTGCTTCAAGTTTGCGTGCAATCTATTTAGATGGAAATAAATCCCAACAATCAACAATGAACATGCACGTCAACAACTTACATCAAAATTTCCTCACAAATATACCAAAGAATAATGCATATATAATTTACATATTTGTAAATATGAAAAAAAGTTCATGAAACCACTTTAAGTTTTTGAAATAAGTAATTTTATGATATGGTATAAAAGCTTGTAAAAACTATATAAAATTTAAGCAAACCAAATCAATTGAGTGCAATGGATAACGTAGATTAGAGTTTAAGTTTAAACTCTATCCTAATTGAACCTGTACATTTTAAATCTCTCAATCCGATTCTATCCAACCCTACCTGAATAAAACAAATTTATTTTCAATAAATTTCAATATTTAGTGTTTTCAAATTTTATAATATCAAATATTATTTATGTATTATTAGCAAATTAAATTATTAGGACAGTGACACTAAAAATACTTGAAAAATTTGGATTCAACCCAACTTATGATATCATAAACTTTTTGAAGTAAGTAATTAATGAGTAGGAAATGTAGCTCAATAACAATTTTTGATGAATTATGGATTTAACTTGGGCTTATTACTCGTATTCTTCTCTGGAATCATAAAATCCGCATCCAAAAACTAAACACTGTTGATAAAAATAAATAAAGTTGAAGAAGATAGTAGAAGATTAGGAAATGAAACCTGATCAACAGTTTGCTGGTCATCGGGGGAGGCATCAGCACCTCGATCAAGAGGTGCAATGGCCTGAAGTAGCTCTTGCTTGATGGTGTTGGCATCTTTGCCGCCTTTCTTCAAGAAAGCAGGGAAGAATGAGACTTGAGCTCTCCATTTCTCAGTCTGAGGAGTGGTGGCGGTTCTGATGATGATAGGGAAGTTAGAAGAAGAAGAAGAGAAATGCGGTGGATGAAGAAAGAGTAGTTTGGGAGAAGAGGAGTGATGTGTGGTGTTGAGAGGTGGAAGGTGGTGATGGTGTGCGCCCAAGGAGGGAGAGGATAAGGCCATATTTCATGTTCACCTGCCTTCTCCTTCTCCTTTTCATCTTCATTTTCTTGCTAAATTTTCTTCTCAAAAATAAATACAAAAAATTTGGGGATGAAATTTACTTAATGGCACATTTGTGTTTATTAGATCAAAATTAAAAATATAAATATCAAAATAAATATAGATACTTTATACATATTAAAAATTATTTAAATAAAAATTGAATTTAATTAGAAAACTAATTTTTTATTAATTTTTTTCCAAAATTAAAAGTAAAATTCAAACCTAAAACTTTTAGAGAAAGATAAAAAAACTATATCATTTAGGTTATAATTAATTGATAAATTAATTATTTATCAATTAATATTAGTTAAAATGTTATTTATAATTCAGATTAATATTTAAATAAACGTCTAAAATTATATATCAAACATTCAAAATTTTATTAAGAAAAATTCAAAAAATTTTATTTAAAATTAGTGAAAATTTTACTAGACATCATGAATAATATGTATTTAGAATTGAAATTAAGTCTTAATAAATATAAATAATAACTTTAATATTTTATTATTTTAATTTTTAAATTAATCATATTTTCTGTTTTTAAAAAACTATTATCATTTTTATTTAATTTATTATTATATTATTACTGTAAAATTTATAACCACTTCTAATGCACTAATTTTTCATAATCACATCATAAAATTTGTAACCACTTTTTTTTGTCCTGATTCTTCAAAAATCACATAAGTATTTTAGCAACAACTGTTATTTATTCATTTGGTTTTGTTGGACCCAATATAAAAAAAAAATATTATTTATATTTTAAAATTCACTTTTTTGGTCAATTTTGTAAGAATTTATTATTATTTAATTAATTTAAATATTCATTTTTACATACTATTTATTTAGAAAATCAAAAAAATTATTTATTTTTTATTTTCTCTCTCTTCTAAAAGTGGAATAAAGAACAATATTTAAAAAATATCTAGTTGTACTGAAAAGTTATATACGAATTTAGAAATAATGAATAATATAAAATCATAAATACATCCAAAACTAAATGAATAAAATAAACACATCCAAAATTATAAGAATGGACATTAAATATTTTATTAACATATCTAAAATTTATGTCAAAAAATTAAAACATAATAAACAACATAAACACATCTAAAATTAAATAAACAATATAAACACATTTAAATTTAGGTATTGATACATCCAAATTATATTAATATTACAAATCTTAAATTAAATAGATGAATGCAAAAAAATAATTATCATCACAAACACAATAAAAAAAAATCATAGACATACTAACAAAATTCATTAACCAAAAGTTACCTGCGAGCTAGTTGACTCTTTCGTTAGTCTTCATTATTGAGTTTAACATGTATAATTAGACTTTTTTACCTATATGCGCATTTAAAATATATTTATTCCCAAAATGCGCATAGGTGGAAACTATTATGAAAATGCGCACTTCCATTTCTTGTACGGCAGTTACGAAATGAATTTCAACATCATTTCACCCAAGATGCCCACGAAATAGGCGAACCATATCAGGTTCAGTAAGCACGAAATGGATAGCCCATTTCCTTCGTGGCAGCAGCGAAATGGAACGAACAAGTCATGGACGCCAAGCACGAAATGGGGGCACGGCGGAGGTGAATTGAGCACTCCATGTCTATTGTACCGCATACGAAATGTGACATTCAGTGTGTACCACACACGAATTGGAACAACGGCTAGGCTATAAAAACCCTTCTCCTGCAGAACTAAAGCCACATTTCCAATTCTCACTTCTTCCACCATCCCTTCCTCTCCGAAAATTTCATTTTCATAGAAGTTGCTTTCACCAATTTTTGGTGTGGTAATGGCATATGAACACCTTTATGTAGTCATATATCCCAATGAAAAAATTTCGCAAACAGTCGAAGGAGTAACCTTTATGTGTGATGACCCACTTTGAATAATGATTCCTCCACAATCATCTCTACAACAGCTAAAAAATCTGATTCTGATGAACACTAGATTGGTTGGAAAAAAGGAGATCAGTACGCTGATTTATAGGATGCCAGTTACGGTAGCAAGTTCGTTTGCATATCAGAAAATGCATATTAAATCTGACCAGTACGTGTCGATGGTGTTTTCGTATCATCGTAGTATTGGAAGCATCTATTCTATGGAATTTTGTGTGAAACTCCAAGATGTAGGGGGCAGCTCATCTAGTTCGAATAACGTAGAGGAAATGCGAAATTCTAGTGCTGGTGAATGCATTCCGTTTTTGGAGATTGGTAGGGCTCGCAGTCCGTCCTTTAACGCCTTCGTGGCCCCCGCCCAGAATGCAGAAATTCCTCACCGACGTCCCTCCCCCACTGTCCATGTTGCATATCTGGAAGGAATGACCGACGGGTTGGTTGACTCCTCTGAGAAAGACGAGATTGAAGATGATAGCGAAGAGGAAGCAGAAGTTGTTCCGAAAACCCAACCGCTTGAGGGCGATAGGGTTATCCCAACTCGTGTCGAACCGATAAATGTGGCAAGGGTTAGAGGTCTTTCCAGCAGCACCCCCGACCACTACCTGCACCTGAGTCTTGGTCCAATGAACTCGATAACTGCGGAGGACATACCCAGTAACTATGGTTTGACCGGTGAAATAGAGCTAGAGCTTGGCTTGAAATTCCTGAATAAAGATGCAGCAATGCTTGCTATTAAGAACTACAACATCCGTCGAAGTGTAGATTTCAAAGTAGTGGAGTCAGATCATACTGGGTATGTATGTCGATGCAAACTTTTTGGTGACCAATATTGCTGGATGGTCAGGGTTGCAAAGACGAGGGCGTCCAGATTTTGGGAAGTTCGAAAATACCAGGGGCCTCATAGTTGTTTGGCGTCTACGACGTTGCAAGATCATGCTCAACTTGATTCAAAATGTCATATGTCAGCACATATTTCCCATGGTTCAGGCAGACGCGACCATTTGCATAAAGGTGTTGCAAGGATTTGTGGAGTCGGCGTGCGGATATAAGGTGTCTTACAAGAAGGTTTGGCTAGTGAAGCAAAAGGCAATAGCCAGAATCTATGGAGACTGGGACGATTCATATAACTAGCTACAGAGATATTTCAATGCGTTGCAAACTTTCATTCCAGGTAAGCCTTTTTTTCGGATTGCATACTTGTTTTGTGTTCATTATTCAGTACTTATGAATTTGCACTTTCGTCATAGGTACAATTGTCGACCTTCAAACCCGACCATACTACGTTGGCAACACGCTCGACCGTGACAGTGTCATGTTTCATCAAGTATTCTGGTCATTTCCATCGTGTGTCGAGGCATTCAAGCACTGCAAGCCCCTGGTCTCGGTTGATGGAACACGCCTGTATGGTAAGTACACGAGAACCTTGTTGATTGGAATAGCACAGGACGAAAACAACAACATACTTCCGATAGCTTTCGCGCTTTTGGAAAAGGAGAACACAGATGCGTGGTACTTATTTCTGACCAACTTAAGGAGACATGTGGCTACTCAACCGGGAGTTCTGCTGATCTCTAACAGGCATGTAGCTATAAAGGCTGCGGTCGAGCGAGATGGTTGTGGATGGGAACACAATGTTTACTGTGTCCGACACATTGCGTCCAACTTTGCAACAAACTTCAAGAGTAAGAAAGCCAAAAAAGGCACCTTGTTAACGCGGCATACTCGAAGACGCAAGAGCAGGCACAATACTACCTTGAGTTAATCAGCGCCGAGGATCCCCGCCACATCTTTGGGAGAGTCAAGAGGCATCTGTTGTAGTCTACTCTTGAGCAACTTCAATTTTATGTTATACTTCGTGGTCCCAACATGTCCGTCAGGAACTTCACCGAATAGTTCCTCACACCATTGCCAAATATCTCTCTGGTGAAACTTACTCCATGACCTTAGAGTGCCGCTCACCGGCTCACCGTCGATTGGTAACCCCAACTGTATGGCAACATCCTCTAGAGTAACAGTACACTCACCCCATGGAAGGTGGAATGTGTGAGTTTCAGGACGTCATCTTTCCACAAGAGCGCTAATCAATGGGTTGTCGTATTCAAAACGTTTTATCAAAGACGCATAATAGAATCCGGCTCTTCTTAAATACGGTTCAAGCATCTGCCTTCTAATCTCCATACTTGGATCTGCTTCGTCTGAAGAGAAAATATCAACTACTATGCAATGCGGAGTCAACACACGTGCTGGCTGAAATTGAAAATCAACAAAACACAATTATTCAATTTACAACAATTTTTTTTATCATTAACAAAATTTTTTATTTATTCATTTAAAAAACTCACCTTCACATGTAAATGAACAGAAATGTAAAATTCATCCAACCTATTAAGCGTTTCATCCACATTAATTTCACTACCACTCATTTTTATGAATTAAAAAAATATTCATCCACCACAAAAATTTTTTTTATCCCACCAAAAAACACAACACACTAAACCCCACTACTTCTCTCCTGTTTTCTACCATTCGAATTGGTCCCCTCCCCTTCACCCCCTTTTATATTGCTTCACCCACAATAGTACAATACATTGCCTCCCAATCCACCCACTGCATGCTCGTATGGGAACTGTAACTACTGGGAGTTGCTGGCTTCACTGACCGCGGAGCCATTTCGTGTCTGCCACATGTGAGGAGAGCCATTTCGTGTGTGCCTCCACTGACTTGGCCAATTCGTGCTCCTCATACAAGAAGTGGGCCATTTCGTGTGTGTCATAGTTGAGGTGTTCCATTTCATGGCTGACGCAATTGAAATGGTTTGTGTTAGAAGTCAGGAGCCATTTCGCGGGCACCATCTCTGATATGCCTCCTATTTCCATTTTGTGTTTGTCCCTTGCGAGTTGGCAGTGCGTATTTGAGGAGGAGTTTCAAACCGTGCGCATTTTGGGAATAAATATATTTTACATGTGCATATAGGTAAAAAAGCCGTATAAGTAATTAAGAACAGAAATAGTAAAATTATATCCTTTCTAAGGGAAAAGAAAGAAATTTGTATATGACCAATTGTGGAAGAGGAGGATCAGTACGGTGCGCAATAAGAGTGCAGCTATAAGAAGGAGCACGAGGATGAGAGTCGCAGTAAAATTTTAGAATTGATGAGTGTTTTGAGATTTTAGGGATTTTTTTGAATGTGTTAGTATATAAGAGTTTAGAACAGATTTGGATATTTAAAATGAAATTTTTTTATTTTAATTTGATTTAAACTATTTTTTTAAATTTGTATTTTAAATAAAAAAAACACTAAATCTAGATGTGTTTCAATTTTTAAAATTAATAGAATAAAAAATTGACTAAAAAATAATTTAAAGGATACTTAAAGTTAGTTTGGGTAAATTTTTTAAATAAATCTATTATTAATATATAAAAGTAGATGAATAAGTTTATCCAAATTATTGTAAACAATACAATTAATTTACAACTCTAATAATTATTTTATTAATTTTTATAAATAACTCATTAAATGTAATAAACATCCATATTATAAATGTTACAATAATCTATCAATTATAATAAATTTTATGTTACAAACATTTAAATTTTATACCATTTGAATTACTTATATAAGTCTCTTATCACTATTTCTTTAAATAACACCAAAGTTAGCACAAAAAATTTATTTTCGCACTACATAACATCTCAAACTTACTCAATGGAGCATCATTCATTGGACAATATCACCAAACAAACAAACAAACAATTAGTTTATCAAAGTTCACATGGTTCGTCTATAGGAAACATTAACACCCACAAATAAAGAAGAGTTTCTTTGCTTAGAAATAATTATATTAGATGAAAAGGTACAAAACAAACATATTTATTGTATTTTTAAATTAACATTTTCGAATACTATTTTGAATTCGCAACACTTGAAACATTGTTTGATAGAGTGGGTCAAAGAAAAATATTAATAGGTAATTTCACTTTATAGTATTTCAATTATTCTTATTAAAAATAACTTATTTAATAAAAAAATTCTATACAGTTTTGTTCTTTTTACTGTAGATGTCATTGGAAAATTGCATGCATATCAAGAGATTAAGGAGAATGAAAATCATACAAATTAAAGACACATCTTTGGAAGAAAAATATACATGCAAAGATGGAACAAACAACACAATAGAAAGTGCATACAACTCAACAATTCATAAAGAACATGTCTTCACAAGAATCTACAATAGAAAGAAGAAAGTAACAACTCTAATAATAACCAATAAAGAAAAAGTAGGACGAGCATAAGAAGACTAAGTTCATCAACCAAAACAAATGCAAAAATCAAACCACTAAATAAAGATGTCACTTTGTACAATTCCAACATCCAAATTTTTTGTACTACAAATTATTTTGAACAAAATACCTTTTAAATTTAACTTTAGTTTACACATATTTAATTTAATTCTATAAAACATAGCAATTTTTAATATTTATTATATACTATCATTAATTTACTGGCTGCGCATTGTGCGGGTCTCATTCTAGTTCTTTTGAAAAAGGAGTTTAAAATATAAAGAGTTTTATTAATAATATTTTATAAATACGTTATTTTATATTTGAAAAGTTATTATAGAAGTATTTCTTTTAAAATTGTGCATTAAATAAGAGTGATAAATAACTCTTGAAAAGGAGAGAAATCAAATTTTTTAACATGTTCAAAAACTCTTAAATAACTTTTTAAAAAGTTAAAAATATATCCAAAAAATTATACCAAATACTATTAGTGTGATTTTTTATAAGTTAAAACTCAAATACCAAAAAAAAACTTTTAAAATTTTTTAAACGAGTCANTAGATATATGAATATAATATTATATAATTAGATATACGAATACAACTATTTATAAGTATGAGTGTCTCAAAATTAAATTCTAAAAACATTGAATTGTTTTTAGTTTCTTGTAAAAAGGTGATGAATTTCATAAGAGGAGTGCTACACATATAAGTCTTTTTGACTTACAAGTCTTACAAGTTACTAGCCTTTTAATGCGTTATTCAATGTTTTCTGTTTTTAAAGCGCTACACTCAGAACGGTTCTTCTTCTTCTTCCTCTTCCTCTTCCTCTTCCTCTTCGGTTTTTTTTTTCGATTTTCATGGTTTCTGAAATCAAGCTTTGAAATCGTTTTGAAGAAGAAGAAGCAGCAGAAGATGAGGAGAAAGAGAAAGAGTTCTGAATTATGCAACGAATTTTGGGTGTATTTCTTTTGAAGATAATAGAACTTCAGAAATACACCCAAACGATTACAGAAGTACACCCAAAATGATTACAGAAATACACCCAAATGGTTACAGGAATTCATCCAAACGATTATAGAAAATACACCAAAAGGATTACAGAAAATACACCCAAAGGATTTAAAGAAATACACCCAAAATTCGTTAAAATATATCTTATGTATAATTCAGAACTCTTTCTCTCTCTCCTCCTCATCTTTTACTGCTTCTTCTTCTTCAAAAACGATTTCACCATAAAAAATCGAAAAAAGAAAAGATAAAACAGAAAAGAATGTAAATGAAGAAGAAGAGGAAGACGATGAAGAAGAACGTGCAGAAACGAAAGAAAAGGAAAAGAAGAAGAGTAAGAGGAAGAAGAACGTGCAACAAGAAGAAGAAGAAGGAGAAGGAGAAAGAGAAGGCAAGAAACGAAAAAAAAAGAAGAAGGATAAGACGAAGAGAAAAAAAAAATGATTGGAAGCTTGTTTTGAGCGTTAGTTTTAATTGAACTTGTAATGCTTACAAGCCTTAATTGCTTGTATGCGAAGAATTACTCTTTTCATAAACATTTAGCACGTGCAAGGGCACTACATTGAGGGGTGGCCGGTGGCTCTCATTCT
>NC_029781.3:6551216-6559262 GCF_000817695.3 Arachis duranensis | reverse complement strand
AATGCTATTTGCATACGTTTCTCTCTCTTTCTTGATTTCTTCCATTTTATATACTAATCACTTCCCTTTCCCTTTCCTCTTTGATCCATGCTTCAGCTATGAATTATCAGCTCCAAGTTTGAAACTTGAACTTCAAACACACTTCACTCATGAAGAATGGGGCCAAAGCTTCCATTGACCTACTTCAGAATAACACCCACGTATCTTGTTTTTTCATCCCGCAAAGATTTCCATGGATACCATAAGTATTCCCCAAGAATATTTTCAGAGCAGAAATTTCCCTTCAAGTTCTCGCCCCAGTCGTTGGGGGATAAACTCAAGCTCAGTGACATAACTCCCAGTATGTTCTCTTTCAAACTCTTTTTCTCAATTTACTTCTTTGCATCAGTTTCTATTATACGTTGGCCTTTTGTTTCATTAAGATATGTTGTTAATTTCTGTGTAAATTTGAAATTGCTGATATTGTTGCTAAGGAATTTGATTTCCCTCATATGTTGAAGTCTTGAAGAAGTGTTGGTGTGTTGTAGTTATTTATCTTTAGTTTTTTGGTCTCCTCATTGTGGCTTTGCTTTTGAACTTTTAAATTTCCATTTCTTTTTCATAGATTCTATACAAGAGAGGTTGAATGGATTGCTATCAAGGACCCAGAATTTCTTAAATGAAGTGGCTTCTCCCCTTGCAAAGCCTGGTCAAAATAGGAAGCCTTCTCATGAAAATGAACTCGGGTTTCAAGTAATGGAAGACATATTAATGGTAGAGGAGACAATAGAACGCAAAACGCGATATGGGGTTCTATCTCTAGCTGCTGTTATATGTATTGAGCAATTCAGCAGGTGAATACATTTGCATCCTTCTATCTATGTTGGTGACACTTTTCTATAATTGTGCTTTGGATTAATCAAATGGATCATATGTAAGAAGTTCATGAGTCAAGACTAAGAAGTAGCGTTATATCATATATGCTTTTTACTTATGCCATTGGAATGTACAATAAACATTAAAATGTTTTACTCCCAAAGTTACAGTGAAAAAGAGGTCATTGGAGAAGACACTTATTTAATGTTTTCTTCAATCTGAAAATATATGAGTGCCTCTTGCGCTAGCTATGATTTAAGTTATGACCTAGTTGAGGAATTTGTTTTCTTTTCATATCTCTTAGTTTGCTTACTTAATACCTATAAGACTGATACAGAAATTATTATTTGACATGATGGAAATAAGATTGCAGGATGAATGGATTGACTGGGAAGAAGATGCAGAAAATTTTTGAAGCACTTGTCCCGGAACCTGTATGTGGTGATGCCCGTAATTTGGTTGAATACTGCTGCTTTAGATTCTTGTCAAGAGATGGTGCTGATATTCATCCTTCCCTTAAGGTTAGTCTCTTCTTGTTCTTTGAAAGGTGTATTTGAAAATTTGTTCGGTTTCTGTTTTTAACAGTATCTCGGGTTAGCACCGACACGAAGACAGAAATTTGTCAGGTTTCTTTTCCAATCAAATGAATTAATAAATCAAGTATGAACAAATTTATTCTTTTATGTTCTCTCAAAAACATGCTTGCTGCTTGTTGAAATTTTTGCACAGGATCCTGCATTTCAAAGGCTGATATTCATAACCATGCTTGCTTGGGAAAATCCTTACACCAATGACCTTTCCAACAACTCAGAGAAGGCTTCCTTACAGGTACAGTTCTTTCCTTTGCATGTAAATGTCCCTTTGAATTGTATGAAAGGAGGATAATCTTTTTCTTAGGGATCCCCTGTTTAGCCTTTCTTTTCAAACTAGTTGAACTTGTAAGAGTGGTGCATGGCTTATTGGAGAGAAAACTACTAAGTACATCTCTTATCTTTTCAGTTAATTCTTTCATATTTCTGATGTAGAGTGCTCATTTTAGATGCATAATTTTGTGGGCTTTGCAGAGTAAACTTGTCACTGAAGAAGCTTTTGTTCGTATTGCTCCTGCAGTCTCTGGTGTGGTTGATCGACCTGTAGTGCATAATCTTTTTAAGGCTCTTGCTAAAGATCAATCTGGAATTTCTTTGAGCTCATGGCTGACTTACATTAATGAATTTATCAGGTAAGTTTGTCATTTATCTCCCTTTTTCAATGATGTTGCATTCTTACAGAAAGACATCCAAGCAAAGTTTGGAAAGAATAATTGGGATGCATGATTAGGGGATTAAAGTTTTCTACTGAAAATATCTTCAAAATAATCCAATTCCCATAAGAACAAAGTACGATGAATTATTAGCTCTTCGATCTCTTTTTTTTTTTTGTTGATTTCTATTGAAGTAACTTTTGATACTTATTTGTGCTGCTTTAGACTTCTCTCCTTTGTGTCTTTTATCCAAATCTGCTGTGCTCAAGGTTCGTGCAAGCTATACTAAAAATAAACTAGGTTTCCTGGACCTTTATCCAGTTTCTCTTCTTTGATATAGTTCTGAGTTCTCCATTATGTGGTATACGATCATTTCTATAGGATAAAGATAAGCGAGTTCTGCTATTGTGTTGTAGTGTAAGAATAGTCTCATTATTTTACTTCTACATTGATTTGCTGGAGTGCTCTCAACTTCTATATAATGTTGGATATTACAGAACATCTCTGCTGACCTTGAACTAATATTATTGTAGAGTGCGTGAAGGAAAGAGGTCATATCAGATTCCAGAGTTCCCTCAAATTTTAGGGGAGAGAATTTTATGCATTGGTTCCAACAGTAAGCAGCCTGTTCTGAAATGGGAGGGTAATATGGCATGGCCAGGCAAACTTACTCTTACTGATAAAGCAATATATTTTGAGGTACACAGCCTTTGCCACTTTCTCCGCACACAAGACCCATTGATTTCTTCAGTATAATCACAACGACCTCTATGCCTAATTTATTTGTCTTGAGAATAGTTCCTCTGCAAGGAGAAAGGGGTCATTATCTTTTTCTATTGATAACTTAAAATAAATGTCCAGGCAGTTGGCTTATTGGGAGAGAAGAGAGCCATGAGAATGGATCTTACACATCAAGGATTAAAGGTAGAGAAGGCAAAGGTTGGGCCTTTAGGGTCTGCACTTTTTGACTCTGCTGTTTCCATTTCTTCTGTCTCAGAGTAAGTATGCTTTGTTCCATCGAGCATTGGATAGTACATTTTAAATTTTTAATATCATTGTCTTACAATAATTGATAATTCTACTTTGTTTCATACTTAGGTCCAATAGCTGGATACTGGAATTCATTGACTTGGGAGGTGAAATGAGGAGAGATGTTTGGCATGCTTTGATAAGTGAAATTATAGCGTTACACAAGTTCACACATGAATATGGACCTGATGATTCTGACGAGTCATTGTTTCACGTATACGGGGCTCACAAGGGAAAGGAAAGAGCAACAACCAGTGCCATTAATGGTATAGCTAGACTCCAGGCGCTTCAATACATGAGGAAGTTGCTTGACGATCCCATCAAGCTTGTTCAGTTTTCTTATTTACGGAATGCTCCACATAGTGACCTCGTCCTTCAGACTTTAGCTGTTAACTATTGGGGAGGCCCACTGGTTACAGGATTTGTGAATACCCGCAATCAGCCAGAGACTCAATCCTCTGAAGAAATGTCTGATGGCAGCAATAGCATCAACCATGTTTTTGACATAGATGGAAGTGTCTACTTGCGGAAGTGGATGAAATCTCCATCTTGGGCATCTAGCAATTCCATTAATTTCTGGAAGAATACTTCAACCAAAGGCTTAATATTAAGTAAGAATCTTGTTGTGGCTGATATGTCGCTTATAGAAAGAGCAGCAGAAATAAGTAAACAGAAATACCGGGTTGAGGAGAAAACTCAAGCCACCATTGATGCTGCAACTCTACAAGGAATACCCAGCAATGTTGATCTCTTTAAGGTTTAGATGCTCAACTTAATTACTTCTCATATTATGAGTGGCATTTTAGTTCACTATAGATATAGTTTTGAGCAATTACTTCATTAGCATAATAATTGTGCCCGGACTAAGTCTGCATGAGATTGGTCTTGATCATCTGCAGGAGCTATTTTTCCCCTTCACTCTAACTGTCAGAAACTTTGAAAAGCTCAGGCGCTGGGAGGAGCCACCGTTGACAGTTGCATTTCTCTCTCTTACCTATACAATCATCTTTAGGTAAATTCACTCCTCAATTTACTTTCTCTGCTATTAATGATTGTTGCTTTCTAAAGGACATTTGTCTATGATCACATGTGGGTGTCCTAAACCGATAATTATTTGGTAGATTCCAGATTTGGATTTCTGTTTGCCGCATTTAGTTGCTTACATTTTACGTATTTCTGGAATGTGGAAACCTTATTTTAGATGAGTTAATGTGTTTTTGTCTTCTGCAGAAACTTGCTGTCATATGTGTTCCCCATGATGCTGATGATTTTGGCAGTTGGAATGTTGACAATTAGGGGCCTTAAGGAGCAAGGTCGCCTTGGACGATCGTTCGGTAAAGTAACAATACGTGATCAGCCACCTTCCAATACAATACAGAAGATTATTGCTGTAAAAGATGCGATGCGTGATGTTGAAAATTTCTTACAGCAAGTGAATGTTGCACTTCTCAAAATACGTTCTGTTTTCCTCTCTGGCCATCCACAGGTATAGTTATGTGCTTTCAAAGTAGATCTCTGATTTTTTTATTTCGGGGTTATTTTCATATTATCCTTGCTCTTTGCTCCTTGTTTTAATGTATGTTTAATTTGATTTGCTTCCTTCTCAGATAACCACTGAGGTTGCACTAGTCCTGTTAGCTTCTGCAACTGCTCTTCTTGTTGTGCCATTCAAGTACATCCTTTCCTTTCTTCTCTTTGACTTGTTCACGCGGGAGCTTGAGTTTCGGAGAGAAATGGTTAGGAAATTCATGAAGTTTTTAAGGGAGCGTTGGAATGCAGTGCCGGCTGCCCCAGTATCGGTTTTACCATATGAAAATGAAGAATCAAGATCACAGATTTACTTAAAGGAGAGCAATGACCAATCAAAATCACAAGAAAATAATATCAGTGGTAAGTCCAGTAGATAGTATCACTAGTTTCCTGGCTGCCTAAGGAAAATGTGAAGATGTAAATTTTGTTTGATTTTTTTGTAAAGAAAAATAGAAAGTTTGTGTGCTAGCTTAGTTATATTTTGGATTTGCTACATAAAATGCTTGAGTTGGATAGTACTCTTTTTTAACTTGTGTCTCATAGGATTGAAGAAATCAATAATATATGGTTTATTACAATTGAGGATTCTACTGATGTTCTCAACAAAAGTGAATGAAACAACAAACAAAGAAACATTGATTTACAGTTATGGTATACTAAAAAAGATAGTTGAATCTCTAGTCAATTCCAACCGGGGAAAAGGTTATGTTGTTGTTATAGTCATATGTGCCACATAAATTACTGCATGACCTTTTTATCCATTCGCTAACATAAGCATAACTTGGACACATATGCCACTAAGAGCAAGAAGACCCACCACCAATCTGGTTTTGTCTTAAAGCCTTTTGAATTTGAGCCATTGCATAAAAGCTGCTTGCCATGATAAGAACACACGGTTTGATTCCTGCATCAAAGGATATTAGCAACAATTATGGGAATATAGGATCAAGGTAACTTGTAAGATGACAGTAAGTGTCAAGAGTAAGAATACCTTGATCCACAGAATGTGACAATGAAATCTGCTCCAGTGCATGTCATAACACTGGTTGGGTCATCACGTGCAAAACTATAAGCTACAGGGCACACTTGTTTGAAAATCTTGGAGTAGTTTGAAGAAGAACACATAGCAGGGTCCTCATATATGCCTCTGCAGCAATACTCATCAGTGTTGAAGACATCACAGGCGCTCCTACAAGCAATGACTTTGTCGTTTTTCTTCACCGTCAGCTGCGAAGGACAGTTATTCCTCAAGTCGCCGTCGCAGCCAGCAGTGCTGCAATTCCCAGAGCCATTCACAGCTTTCACTGCAATGGGCAAGTTGAAGCCATCAACAAGGCTAACATCATAGAAATCAGGTTTACCATCACCGAGTGTGAACTCTGCTATGGTGGAAGGTGGGGTTCCTGGGCCGGTGCAGTTTATATTGCCACCACAGCCACCTGTTTGGCAATCACCATTGCCGTTCTTGTCGAAATCACATCCTGTTCTTGCCCATATCCTGCCACTCCATCCGGCCGGTGCGGTGTACACTGCTGATTGCCCTGGTTTCAGTGTGAAGCCATCACCACTAAAGTTCTCACTTGGTGTAATCCCTGGCCATACTGTTTCCTTGCAGTAATTCACTATGGTCACTGATTTACTGCTTCCACCAAGTTCTGGTGCTGCAACATCAAATTACAAGCTATTGAACAAAAATAACTTCCAATATAAGACGAAATGAGTACACAAAATATTTGCATTGAAGTTTCACATAAAATAAATAGATCAAGAGATATATTCAATTGAAAATTGAGAAACATTTTGTAGTAGGAACCTATATATAGAGCCATCAAGCAAAAGGTGTAGCACTAAATGCTATATTTGCTCTACATGGCTAAGGTTGGTGACACAAACAAAAAGGCTCAAGTATGAAAAGTTTACCGGATGCAATGACAAGGAAGATGAAAGTGAGTTTGAGAACTGCAGTGTAAGGATTAGCCATCCAATGACACTCTTATAGCAGTAATTAGTGTCTCTAATTATGTGACATGTGATCAAGTGATGAAGAGTTGTGTTATTTATGACTATGCTGTAAAGAGAGGAGTTGAAGAATACGTGAGGAATGTGAACACTAACAACCGAGAAAAGCTTCCTTGCTTAGGAGATAAATCAAAGGATACCTTGCTCATCAATGTCATGCTCATGTCCTAAGATTCATTTATTCTTTCACTTTTTTCCCTCTTTTAACTTATTTCTCAAACCTTTCTTCTTCTCCTCTTGTTTTGAAGTGCTTTACAAGATTCACCCAAAATAACAGGATATTTTAACTCTTTGTAAGAATTCCAAACTTACTGCTTTAATTTACTCTCAGCCAAATATGTATTTAACTTCTTTTTAATTAAGCTTAAATGAGATTTACTAAAATAAAACTCTAAATTCTAAATGATAAAATTAAAATTACCTGAGAACTATTTTTATAAAAGAACATATTCTAGCATTTAGGGTAAATATTATGCATAATTTTTTTTTGTTGCATTGCAGTGTTTAGTATGACAAAATTTTAAACCTATGAAAAAGACATTTTTAAAATGAATAAATGGTCAAATTAGTCCTTGAAAAAATCACTCGTTCTTCAAATTGGTCTCTGAAATATTTTTTTTAATCAGATTCGTCTTTTAAAGATTTTAAATTAGTCATATTAGTCATTTCATTACTTTGTTTGTTGATGGTATAAAAATTTGCTAATGTGACACGTTAAGTGACACTCTAATACACACTTAGAAGTTTTAGTTGACTATTAACATGATTAGTTTATGAAATTAGATAAAATTAACCTCAAATTGAAGGATTCTAATGCCTCAAGTTATTTCTACAATTATGTTTTTATTTGATCTAATTTTATAAACTTATTATGTTAATAGTCAATTAAAGCTTTTAGGTGTGTGTTAGAGTGTCACTTAATGTGTCACATTAGCAAATTTTGACACCATCAATAGGACTAACATGACTAATTTAAAATATTTAAAGGACAAATTTAATTAAAAAAATATTCAAAAACTAATTTAAAGAACGAGTTATCTTTTGAAAAATTAATTTAATTATTTATTCTTTTCGAAATATATTAATTATTTTGTCGGCGGAACTGTTAGTTAATTATAAAAAGTTTCCACTCTCATACATATTTAAAAGCTACATAGAACACAGAATGAAGGAAAACAAAGGAAAAAAAAAAGAAAGAAAAAGAAAAGGCCTACCATGATATTTTACACACTCTTTGTATGTGAGTAACGACTTTATAAAAACTGTCCTATATTTTTAAGAGTGATTATCATTTAGAAAAATAATATATAGAGATAATCATAGATGGTCGTCATACTATACTTCATCTACTAACTATCGATATATTCATT
>NC_029781.3:6550783-6551168 GCF_000817695.3 Arachis duranensis | reverse complement strand
CCTGCGTAGGGTTGCCCAATTACGAAGGTTTTGAGACATGACATGTATGTTTTGAGAGAGACAATAAACAATTAAACATTGGGATGTCTCTGGTGGCTATATTATTTTGGTGGCTAAGATGGTCAAGTTCAATAAATCAATTTGGAATTAATATCTGTTACATTTAAAGAAAGTGGATATAGATTTTGATCCTTCTAACAATGATAACTCTACTAACTGAAGGAAAATAAAATATTTCAACTTTAAACTATAGTAATGAGAGAAGTTTTATTATGGTATTAGTTTTGGTAAATAAAAATAATAAAAGTTTGACTTATAAATAAAATATTAATATATAATAAAAAATTAAATTTAAAATAAAAATAATTTTTTCTTTTATAATTTT
>NC_029781.3:6522774-6550296 GCF_000817695.3 Arachis duranensis | reverse complement strand
AAAATAATAATAAAAGTTACTTTGATAAAAATAATCATAAAAAATTATAAAAGAGAAAAAAAATAATTTTAATTTTAGATTTAATTTTTTTATTAATGTATTAATATTTTATTTATAAGTCAAACTTATGTCTTTAGTTACCAAAACTAATGCCATTATATAACTCCCCGTACAAAACAAGTTGCAGCTGCATTGAAAGTTTGAAACAAACAATGCCTTTAATTTTGTAAACAAAATTATATTTGCAGCATTCAAACCTTGTAAGAGAAGTATATAAGCAATATGATTTAAATTTAAGGGCCCTGCTACACATACAAGCAAATAAGGCTTAAAAGTTTTACAAGTTGGCCAGCCTAAAAATAATGCACGCGCACTCACTCCCTTTGAATGGAGCATCAATCTCACGCACGTCACTCAACGGTTATGCTTCGCAAAAAGCGCTCGTTATGGCTCACTCTTCCTCTTCCTCTTCTCCTTCAAAGAAAACACAAACCGTCAAGTTTCGAGGAACATTCCAAACTGAAGAGACGTTCGAACTCGTCGCGAAGATTAGCAGAAATCATCAACAAAAGATAGAACTCTCCATCAACAATCTCCAGAAAAAATGAAGAAATATTATTCAAGGTACGTTACTGTTTTACTCATCTTGTAGATTTTTCACATTTCTGTTTCTGATTTCGAAATCAAAGAACTAGGTTTTACTGTTCTTCTATGTTCTTCCAGGTTTTACTGATCTTCTTGTTCTAAATCTCATATTACTGTTTTTACTATTCTTCTTATTCTAGATTTTACTCTTCTTCTAAGTTTCTCTAGGTTTTACTGTTCTTCTAAGTGGTTCTAGGTTTTACTGTTCTTCTTATTCTAGTTCTTCTCGTAACTGATTTTTCGCTGTATATTGCTTAATTTGTTGGGTGTATATGGCGTAATTTATATGGGTGTATATGGTTGATTGTTGGGTGTATATGGCGTAATGTGTTGGATATATATGGTTGATTGTTGATCTAAGTTTTTACCGTTCATCTTGTTCTAGGTTTTATTGTTCTTCTAACTACTTCTAGGTTTTACTGTTCTTCTAAGTTGTTCTAGGTTTTACTATTCTTCTTGTTCTAGTTCTTCTCCTAACTGATTTTTGTGTGTATATTGGGTAGTTTGTTGGGTGTATATGGCGTAATGTGTTTGGTGTATGTGGTTGATTGTTGGGTGTATATAGCGTAATTTGTTGGGTGTATATTTCTGAACTCATATAATGTAATATAATGAACTGTTGCAACTGTTCTAATATTGCTTGTCATTGGGTGTATATTGCTTGACATTGTAATATTGCTTGAGCTTGTATATTTATCCATGTTTGAGTGAATTGAACATCATTTTGAACTGATCTCATTAAATACTTATGAAATCGGTTTGGGTGTATGTGCCTGCTCTATAGGTGTATCTGACTGATATATGGGTGTATTTCTTATATATTGATAGCATCTCTTTTTCATTGCAGTAAAAATGGAAGGCAAAAACCAAGCTGCAAAAAATATAAGAACAAATATATGTCTTGGATCAAATCAGTTTTTCATAATAGAAATATATATTTAACTCTAATTTTGCTTTGTTTACAGCAAACCAAAGACCTAAAGTGTGCAACCCATCTGTTGAGTGAGAAATTCAGAAATATGAGCGACGAGAAGAAAATAATTGTTAGGAATTTGGGATTTAGTGGCCTGATGCACATTCCGCCGCTAAGGGTGCATCACAAAATATTAAAGGAGTTGGCTAACTCCTTTAAATTAGGGAAAAACACAGTCAAAATCGGCTACGGTTCGTTCAGAGTAATACCAAGAACAATAGGGGCTGCGCTTGGCCTCAACGCATCAGGTAACTCGTTACAAACATAGGTATATATGAGCCATATTGAGGTGTATTTCAATTGATGTTTGGGTGTATTTCAAGTGCTTTTCATACAATGGTGTTTTCCTTTTTGTAGGAGATCTACTTCCTGAGAAAGTCAATTATAAGGATCTTTTTTAAGACAACAAATAAATTTTTAGAAGATTTCAGAGGAAGACCCTAAAAAGTATGACAGATGAGATGATGACTATTGGTGTTGATAATAAACAGGATGGCTTCATGTTCAAGAGGATTTTCATCCTCTATATACAGATGGCGTTCCTGTTACCAACCACAATAAACAAAATCTCTCCTGTGCACCTGGCACCAATTTTCAAGATGGACACAATAATAGAGGGGAATTGGAGAGCACATATTCTGAATTTTATCATCAAGGGAATAATAGATTACAAACTAAAAAAGAAAAAGGCAATTGACGGCTGCCTGTTTGTCCTGATGATAGTTTACTTCCATCTATCAAAAAACAAAGACAAGAAGGGGGAAGAAAGACATCTGAAACCCTGGATTGAAAGAATGAGGGCAGAAATGGAGGAACATATGGTAAGTGAACAAAATATCTTGGGTGAAATTTATTTACCTGAATGCTATTAACTAACATTTCTAATATTTCAGGGAATTGTAAAGATGGCCAAAACAAAGGAGAAAATGAAACAAATAAAGAAAAAACAAAAAAAAAACAAAAAACAAAAAATACAAAAAAGGAAGGCAAGTTCATCATCATCATCTGAGAATGAAACAACTGAAAATGAAGACCATTCTACCTCTGAGTCTGAGACTGAAGAAGACTCAGAGGATCCAACAAGGAAACAACCCACCCGAAAAGTCAAAAAGTAAGTAACATATTTGGGTGTATTTTATTTATTCATTTGAGTGTATTTTGTGCATTCATTTGGGTGTATTTTGTGTCTTTATTTGGGTGTATTTTATGTCTTCATTTGGGTGTATTTTGTCTCTTTTAGTGTGTTTTTAAATAATGATTGTTTGCCTTCCAGAATAGAGTCCAAAAAAGAAAGAAGATTCAGGAGGATTCTGATTCAGAATCTGAATCGAATGATGAGTAATGCTCTGAAATTATTATTGCTTTCCTTTCGGTTTATTATCAAAATTTCATGTATTAACAGAGCGTCTCTTATTAACTTTTAGAAGTGAAGAATCATCACCGGTAGAGAAGCAAAAAATAAAGAAAAAGACTAAGAGAACACCCCAAAAGCAAGCAATTCTTTGGATAGTATTTTCTGATCAATCTTACTTTGTGTTTCTGATTCATACTTGTTTTTTCCCCTAGGACACAATCAAAAAAGAAAAAGGTCGTTGTTGAGGATTCATCTCCTGAACAAGCTCAATACTATCATGAGTAGAGTACTTTGTAAGCTATATTACCGTTTATCATCAAAATTATATTTGTTAACATGTTCTTTTATGCATGTACTATCAGATCTGAAATTGGAACTCAAGAATTAGAAGAAATCTTAAGGGAATCTAGGAAGAAGAAAAACAATGAAAAATCTGATGTACAGGGGTATGTCTTGTTGGGGTGTATATTTCCGATTTTAAGGTGTTTTCTTTGCTAATAATTGTTTCTGGTTTGCCAGGGAGAAGGAAGCTGACCTGCGATCGACAGAAGGTCACTATGTCTCATCTGAAACGTAAGAACCTTTATTTGATAAAATCTTGTTATCCTGATTTAACAGTATGGTCTTTTTACTAAATAATATCTACTCTATGTTTAGAATACCGGACGTAAACTTAGGAAGTGATGATCCTTTGTCTCAAGGACACACAGATCAAAGTAGCGTAAACAAACCGGCAGAGAGCATGTAATATCTCTTTCTAATATCGGTTGCTTTTATCTTTTATTAACTTCTGCTTCTAATTCTGTATATATATTTTTTTAGAAAAAAAGCCCTTTAATGTTTTATTCGATAAAAAAAAGGCAGGAAAAAAAGCCAAAATTGGAACTACGTAAGTTCTCAAAAAAATAAAACCTGTCTTTCTTTTGAATGCTTCGGGTGTATTTTTGACTTTCTTAGAGTGTATTTTAGGTTGAGTCTAGCTGAAAAGTCAGCCAACGAGCCAGCTGAAGAGAACATGATGGTTGTGCGGGTAGAGACACAGTCACAAACCGGAGCGCTTAATGTGAGTTTCCCAAGAAAATTTCAACCTTATAACCATTTTACTTTTGCGGGCTTTGTTAACCTTTTATTTTTCTTCTTGTTTAGAATTCTAATTCAAATTTGTCTATCACTGTCCCAAACAACCATGTGCCAGAAATTGAACAAACCCCTGTGCCAGAAATTAATGAAGAAACTACAAAAAGGTAAGGAATAATCTTGGGGTGTATTTGTTTTTTGTTTGGGTGTATTTGCTGTATTCGTTTGGGTGTATTTTTTGTATTCATTTGGGTCTACATTCTGTAATCATTCGTCTGTTTTTTCTGTATTCACTTGGGTGTATTGTCTGTATTCATTTGGATGTATTTTCTGTATTTTCTGTAATCTTTGGTTGTATTTGTTTTATAACCCTACAACACTCCAGAACCACCGCCAAAAACTGAAGAAAGCACACCGACGCTCCCACCAGCTCCATCTAAAGTGTAAGTTTAGCAGAGTAACATTTTGTTTTCAATATCATTCATCTATTCTTATTATTATAGTATGTTATATCTCATCATGCAGTAATCCAGCCCCAGAAGATGATGCTGCTGCACTTATGATGATGGCACGGACAGCATCGTACATTCTTAAACAAGGTCCGATGCCATCATTCAGCCTCGGCTTGACTGATTCAAGCCAAGAAGAAGCAGCAATGCAAGAGGGTACAGCAACACAAGAGGGGCAGAGGGTGAAAACTCCTGAAACGCCAAAACTAATAGAACAATTAGGGGAGCTGGTTGAAAAAATTGCAAGCAGTGGGGTGAAAACAGAAGGTAATGATGGTTTTCAGTGGCTAAGAGAAGGGGGGGTTGAATCTTAGCCCCTTTTTTTTATTACACTTTCTGGTCTTTGAGGAGAATTTTTTTTTATTTTTGTCTCGTCCTTAGCCACGAGACTTTTCTTTTTGTCTCATCACTTGGCACAAGATATTTTTGGTTTTGGCTCCTATGCAGTAGAAACAGAAATGGAGTAGAAGAGAGAGAAAATTACACCCAGATATATTCTGGTTCAGCTGATAAGTGCAGTGTAGCCTACATCTAGTCTCTATCACAATTATGATGGAATTTCACTATAATCATTCTTGATTACAGACTGTAAAGTACTAACCCAACTTACAAGGGGATTCTCACAGAATCATGAAACACAACATAGATGAACAAAGGAACTCTAAGGACATCTATGGCTTTTTCTTTTAATTTTGTACTCTCTGCCTTTTTCCGCTCTATGGCTTTTTTCATACAAATCTCACTGTTTGCCTTTTTCTATGAGACTCAAGACATGACAAAATTAAACAGAAAAATACAAAACATAATACATTGAAGGAGAAGAGAAATCTGTTAGCTCAGGTAGCTCTGAGAACAATGTGCCTTGCACTCTCAAACTTTCTCCTTGAATCAAACCTTGATTGTTCACCCCGTTTATAGAGAGGAGAATCCTTCACAGTTGAAACAAAAACCAAGCTTAACTTCTTTTCCTTCACACATAACCGGTTTGGCCAAAGAGAGAGAATGGGTAATCCATGCAAAACCCAACATGCAAATACCTCTAGTTCTTCCTTGGTCATCAGACTTCATCAATCTGAGCGCTCAATCCTTGGCTTGCTCTCCAAAATGGATTTCTGGCCCTTGATACTTCATGATGATGATGGCTTCATTTGCTCCAATCTCTGCCTCTTCCATCACTTCGCCACACTAGCTACTTTCTATGGTGGTTGAGCAGAATCAGAGACAAGCCATCCCACCAAGGATCTCCTCCTTGCTGGCCGAATCTCCTTCTACCTTTTTTGGTATGAAGAAGCCAAGATCTTATCACCATATCTTACTATTCATGGTTGAAGATCTTAGCCACAACATACTTTATATTTTTTATGTTTTCTTGCCATCATCATGATGGTCTTTAGACTTGCTTTTCTTTTCCTTTGGTAGCTCATTTTTGCTTCCATGGTTTCCTGGGTATTGTCCGAAAGGAAGAGAGAGATGAGAGAATAGCAAATATAGAAAGAGAAGTAATCAAGTATTTTTGAACAATTAAACTAAAGTAAATTAATTTACTTCCCTTTCTTTGCTATTGGTAGCGTGCAGCACTATGACAATCAATCAACTCAACTACAAATTTTTCTCTCATATTTCCCATGCAATAAATGACAATTAATGAAATTTGGAATCCATCACATGGTAAAATGCTTAGATCCGTTGGAAGCAATTTTTACTTTCTTCCTCACTTGATTTCGGATCAAGCATGAGGAACATTCATCAAAATTAAAATTGGGCTTAGTAGCAACAACATTTAATTTGGCCCAGTAAAATTTTGATTCATCCAAACTGATTGGGCTTATGGCAATGTTTGAGTTTTGGCCCAATTAATCACAAATTGTTTCAGCCACATATTATAAGAAACATACACCAAGGCTGAATGTTAGTTTTGATTTGGGCTTGCAATATTTCTTTTATGTTTCGGCCCAATTATAAAACCTGCAATACAAAATTATTAATTAACATATGTTAAATAAAAATGAATTTAATAATTTTGTAATTAATTATTTTAATAATATTTAATCATCATAAATATAAATTTAGAGTTTTCCAAAATCAACAGGTAAAATTCCACCTATTCATAAGCAAATTGGTGAAGAAAGTTTTGAAAAATTTGAAACTCCTGCGAGGACAAATGAAATGACTACTGAAATGAAAGAGAAATGCTACATTTGGGCCACACGTATCAAAACATATGCAGATGGAAATACTAATGAGTATGACAATGTATGCACACTCAATACCCAAGATAAATACATTTTGTCAAAACTCTACTTCGCATCTCTCTAAGCTGATATACATATAGAAGCTGAGATAATATTAGAATAACATTAATGATTTTATCATGAAATGTAACTGCAATATTGATTTATGTAAAATTGATTTGGGCTTTTATTTGTAGATTGTGTCTGCTATTTGCCTCATCCTTAACCAGCAAAAGATTAAAAGGTTTCAAGAAGAAGTATACTGTCTCCCTCCTGATATTGTGGTAAGTTGTACTTCAACAAATCTTGGGTGTATTTTGTTTATTTGTATTCGTTTGGGTGTATTTTTTACACTCATTTGGATGTATTTTCTGCATTCATTTAGGTGTATTTTCTGCATTCAATTGGGTGTATTTTCTTATTAGTTTGGGTGTATTTTTTGTACTCATTTGGTTTTTTATAATTGTTGCAAAACATGGACCTTGCAAATCATCCAGAAGGGTATTCTTGCAGCCTAAAAACAATAAGCCATTCAGGGTGGAAGACTACCCAATGTTTATACCCTTCTTGGACCTTAAAAAATTAGCATCGCATCGTTATGTAAGTTTTTTTTCTAAAACTTCTTATTACCATTCTTTAGTTATGTGCCAAATAAATTAAAACACTGTTCAATGTGGACCTACTTCAAATTTTTGCACCTGTTTGCCATTCACAACATTGGTGGTTATGGGTGGCTGATACAAGAAAGAAAAAAACTTTTGTACTCGACCCATATCACAAGACTTGTCCAGCCGATGAAAGAAAGGCCATAAATATATTTATTGTAAGTAGGTTCTGTGTTCTGTATTTTAATATTTGGGTGTATTTCTATTCAATATAAGGTGTAGGTTTATGGTCCATTGTTTATATTCCTTTATTAAAATTATTCATATATTACTAATTTATTTTGTATTTTAAGGGACATGTACTTTCAAGAATGAGAGTATATGCTGGGGGCACCTTTGAAGAAAAACGATCAGGAAATTCATACACCCTACATTAAAATCTCAGGCCAAAAGACAAGGTATAAATCTTTTAATTTGAAAATTAAACTTTTCAAATGTAATTTCCTAATTTTTTTTCTTGTTTTTCAGCTATGACTGTGCTATTTATGTAATGAAGTGGCTTGAGATAATTCAGCCCGAAAACGTTAAAAGGGGGAAGTATGAGTGGGACAACTGGACGCAGGTAATTATGTTTAAAAACTATATAACTCTATATTATCTTACTAAATTAACATAGTTGATTAAAAAAATTATTTTAAACTTCAGAACGAGGTGGACCACTATAGAGTAGAATATGCTTCCCGGATTCTATTCCATGAAATGAATCAAGACAAAGCTGAAGCCATTAGGGGAAGTGATGCAATAAGACTGTCCAGGCCATCTTCATTGTTATTGAGTCCATATTGTCAGATAGACTCTAATGATATTGACACTGATTAATGTAACTGTTACTGTTATATAGTCTTGTAAGAAATTGAACAAATATTGTAAAAATTTGACAATTATAAGTAAATTTTTTTTCATTATTAAACTCTCTCTACTGTATTCAAAATGTATGAATTACAGGTACGATAGTATGAAGGACAAAATCAAACCAAATATACACCCATAACCTGACATTTTACACCAAAAAAAAGTTGAATATACACCCAAACCTCTATCCCCTGATAATTGATTTTACATCCATAATATCTCATTTTACACCCAAGGAAAGTAAGATATACACCGGTCTTCTATCCCCCTGATGCTTTATCGCTAAATCCCTAAAATCCCTAAACCCTAAGCCCCTAAACTCGTAAACCCTAAACCCTAAAACCCTAAACCATAATAAAAGAACAATAATTTATAACAGAAACAACAGATTCTAAAATATATGTATATATATATAAAGTGTTAAGCACAAAAAAATCAGAAATACACCCAAGAAAAACTATGGTTTACACCCATATTCTGTAACTATACACCCAAAAAACTATTCATTACTGCTGGTTCCCTGAACTGATAATTCATAACACGTCCTTAATATTGGCTGGAATTTGGATGCACCGTTGATGCAGCATCAAAGAGCTTTAACTAGATATAATAAACCCACATATTAGCAAAAATATTAAGAAGAAAATTAAAATCAATCACCACAAGTTTAAAGATCCTTTGTTTTCTTCTTTTTTGAGGCATTTGCAATCTGTTTGTCGAACTTTGAACCTAGCCTATTTTTTGGACGTCCCCTTGTTCGAATCCTTGGAGGGATTTGAAGCTCGTTAACGGATTCCAAGGTGGCGTCTTCATGAGATAACGAACATATCCCCTTCCTTTTGGCTTTTAGTTCTTCCATCTCAACCATGACCTTATCGTACGCACGGTGCAGAATGGCAGTCAATTCCTCCGATTCTGATGCAAATTCGCAAATATTTTGCGAACGAAGAACCAATTTGTCAAACCTCTTGCTTATTGGCTCCAACAATGGCTCGTCGTGGCTGCTCTTGATGTGTGTGTGTCGCCTCTTTACCTTCTTGTTCAAATATTTTGCGAACGAAGTCGATGACACTTGGCTTACTCGTTCAAAGCTTAACACACTTAGTGCGTGACGGCACAATATCCCTCTTGACTCAAATAATAAGCATTGACATTTTACCTCGGCTGCTACTGAGTCGTAAGTTACCACAAACTTGTTGAATATTGAGCTGGAAACTTGTTCTCCAATTTCGTATACTGAATAGCCTAGAGCAGAATTCGTTAATCTAATGATGCAATTCGCCTTTTCTCTAAATTGTGCTTGGACTTCTCTAAACTTTTAATGAGTGTACACATCTTGAAACTGAGCTTCAATGGAGGATTTGGTTGCACACAGTATGACCGTATGAAAATCTGCAACATCTGATTCTCTCTCTGCTTGCTCCTTGCTTTCGAGGCAATTATCGTATTGTTTGACAAATTGAATAAGCGAGCTGTTCCGGGTAATAAACTTGTTAAAAAATAAATGCATGCTCTCACTCCTTTGTTTGCTTCTCATTCCTACCCAGAAGTGGTGATTTAGATAGATTGGAACCCATATATGACGGTCTTCATAAAGATCTGCAGAATACACCCAAAAACAGACTATAAATACACCTGAAAAACATGCAATTTACACCTCTGCTACAGATTTTAAACAATCTTACCTGACAGCCACTTGTTGTCCACAAGACCAAAATTCAACATAAAATCATCCCAATTCCTATCAAATGAGTCTTTACTATAAGAGTTCCAAACAACTTGGCTTATTTCTTGTTCAATTTCTGCATGTCCCTTGTACCCGTTTAATTTGCTTGGAATCTTCTTCATGATGTGCCAAATACACCAACGGTGAATTGTTGTTGGCATACAAGCCTCTAAAGCCCCTTTTCATTGATGTGCATTGATCGATGAGAATCCCTTTCGGAGCATTTCCACCCATGCAATGAAGCCAACATTGAAATAACCATTTGAATGATTCAATTTCTTCGTTTTTCATCAAAGAGCATCCAAGAAGTGTTGACTGATCGTGGTGATTCACCCCGACAAAAGAACCATAAACCAAATGATACCTGAAATAAATTACCATAGTACAAAGTGAAAAATCATTACGTACACCTAAAAATGATTTTATACACCCAAAAACATCCAATATACACCTTTGCAGTAGATTCATAAAACAACATTAATTTAGCATCGTAAACATGGACAGTTTATTACCTGTTTGTATTGTAGGTTGTGTCAAATGAAATAACATCTCCGAAATACTTAAAGGTATCTCTACTTCTTGCATCGGTCCAAAAAGCCAGCTTAATGGATTGATCATCCTCGAGTTCAAGCTCAAAAAAGAAATTCTAATTCTTCTCTTTCATTCTTAACAAATATTTTCCGAATTCCTTTGCATCTTCTTGTTCAGAAACATTCTGCACTTCTCTCGTAATGTAATTCCTCACATCATTTTCAATAAAATTTAACTCGCAGTGACCCCTGGCTGCCGCAACAAATGATTGGTAAGTTTTGCTTGGTCTAATACCAGCCTCCTCGTTATTCTCTATTGTACGACGAATGGACATGCTTAGTTCCCTGTGCTGTTTGAGCATCTCTGCTTTACTTGGACAGCAAGGGTGTGAATGATGCAGCACAACCTTTGAAATGATCCAAGCACCAACATCCTTCAATGTGTGTATATAAATTCTTGCAGGACAGTTTAAACCAGCTGTGGGATTTGTCTTCTCGGTCGGAGATATTTTAGATTTCTATTTTCCCTCTCTGCTACATGTAATCAATTGATTCTTAATCTCGTTTCTCTTCTTATTTGTGCTCCGAACTCTTGTAGAAAAATCTGCAGCCTTGGCGTAGTCCCTGTAAAATTTTCCAGCATCTTCAAGGGTGGTAAAAGTCATTCGAATCTTCGGAACAAATTGGTCATCAACAACACAGAAAGGCTACAGAATACACCATGTCAAAAACTAAAAATACACCCAATAATTTTTTATCTACACCCGAACGACAACAACTCAACTTAAATAACAAAAAAAGCCATAAACTGTAAATACACCCACACTTATCCTAAAATACACCCAAAAAATTCTGATCTACACCCGAGCATCTGCTATAAATTGCAGATAATTAATCAAAACTAGTACATTAGATTCAATCCACAGATTTATGTTCACGCATTAATTTCACAGTCAATGTTTACAAATTATTCAGCTAGACAATCGTAGACGAATAACTGCATCAAATTCAGAGTAATCGTAATAAGCTAAATATAAATCAAACCTTATGAACTTCGTTAGATTCAAATTCAAAATCCACTTCGCCCTGATTCAGCTGACAATCTGAGGTTGAATCATCCATTATCTTCAAAACGAGTTCAAACTTTGATTTCAGAAACTAGAAAATCGAAAAAAAACGAACCTAGAGCTACAGAAAGAGAAACTCACGTCAATAACGAAGAACAAATGAGTGATAAACGCAGGGAAAAGAACAATCCAAAAGGCAAGGAAAGACACGCGAGAAGGAGAACGAAGAAATTTGGCAAGAAGGAGAACGAAGAAGGAAACAAAATCTTTTGAAAATTGGAAGTTATATATTCGCGCGTTTTATTATATAGCGCGTGAAAGATACGTAACATTAGGAGCACGTTTTAGGGAGAAGTTATTTTTTGGACTTGTAAAGCTTGTAAGCCTTAATCGCTTGTATGCGAAGCTTTTCTGTAAATTTAAATATACAATTCCATCTTTGATACCGATGTTCGCAATAACAATTTTCTCCATGCAATCCTATCTTATTAGAAACAAAAACAGCAAAATTTGTAACTATAATAATGATAAGCTAGACACTATATAATAATAGTATGGATAAAGTATTATTTTAGTTTTTAATATTTATATTGAATTTTAATTTGATCTTTGATATTTCAAACGTTATATTTCAATTTTAAAAATGTCCAAACATTCTATTTCAATTCAAAAAATTTTTAAATAGGTTTAATATTGTTCTATAATTAAATTTGACACAAACAATTTACATGTTGAAAAATTAATAGCATTCGATTTCAGTGTGTAAATAAAATAATTAATCTGCCAACGATTAGGATTTGAAGTTTTGTATAAAAAAAAATTAAGAAAAAGAAGTGTTATAAAAAAAAATTTTGGTTATGTTTTTTAACACATAAAAAAAGATATAACTTAACAACAATATTATTAATGTACACGTCATTTAACATTGAACTTTTTTTTAAAACTTTTTAGAACAAAAATAAAAATATAACTTTTAAAACTTTAATCACTAAATTAAAATTTAACCCGAACGTTAAGAATAAAAATAGTACTTTACCCTAATTCTATATAGACCAAACATTAATAAAATAAGACAATGCATGGTACAATTAAATTAAGACTAATACTAACATCATGAGATGTGATAAGCACAAAATAAGTCCTTGGAATAATCATGCTTAACGTTGTTGAGAGTAAACTTTTTCTGGGAGTTTGCAGTACTACCATAATTCTTTTTGTGAAAGTCAACGAACAAGACCAAAAGAGAGGAATAGAAAACGACATTGAAGGTCCAACCCCAAACACCAGAGCACCCTGAACCCGTGAAGTGGTAGTAAAGCATCAAACTCAGAACAACGAAGCTGGAGTAGAACTGCATGATCTGGATATTCGTCACAAGCTTCTTCCACTTAGGTCTCACTCCTAGCGCGCACGATAAGTAGTAGGCGTACATTAGCACATGCACGGAGGCGTTGGTAAAGAGCACCGCCGGGAAGAGTGTTTGCGAGGTTTGCAACCATATGTAGCACATGATGACCACGTTGGAGTGGTGGTACACGTGGAGAAACGAGAGCCGTTGGATGGAGTTGCTGAGGATGATGAGGAGTGTGTCCATGAACTCAAGGATCTTGGAGAGGTAGAAGATGTAGGCCCAAAAGAAGATGGGCCCAGTGGGCTTGGTTTGCGGTGGGAAGCAGATGACCCAGTGGACGTGAGGTGCATGGGAGATGGTGGAGAGGAGGCAGCCAAGGGCCATTACGAAGGAGAGGAGGAGGAGGGATGTGTTGTGGACGGCTGAGATTGGCCTCAGGAATGATTGGGGGATGGACGGCAGGGATTTCATCTGAGGGAAGATGAAGATGGAGGACAGGTAGGAGAGGATTGTGAAGCACAGAAACTGTGGAGTTGAGGCCATGGTTTTCCCTGGCGTCCATGTGAAGTTCTTGATTGTAGGGTGGTTCACTAACCAGTACTCTAATGCTGCCAATATGTTACTCATTCTTCTTCTTTTCTTTTTCTTTCACACCCAAGCTAGCTACTATATAGCTGGTGAATGATATATGGAATGAGGAGTCATACATATAACATGCTCTCAAATTAGTTATTAGTCATTTAAAATTAATTAAGAAGAATAAATAAGTAATATTAGTTGTGATAAATTGATAATACATATAACTAGATGTTTAAATAATAAAATACTGGTGTAGAAGGTCCCATTTAAGTGCCAGCTGTACGAAACAGAGATCACTTCGCTATATTGAATGTTGCTTGCTCTTAATAAATGGTAACAGTCTTGATAGATAGGAGCATGACTTCCCATTGTCACTGCCACTGCCACTGCCAATGAAGGTGCCAATCTCATCGCCTCTTTATTTCACCCTGTCATTGTTATTGCCACGTCAACTTAGTTTTCAATTATTTGCACATACATTTCTTCATGCATGTAACTAGAATGAGATACATCAAACTTTATACATATAGATTTTAGAAGGGGAGTTTTGTGGTGGTATTAATTTTGATAGTTAAGAATTACATAAATTTGACTTACAAATTAAAGATTGACATATAGTAAAAAAAAATAAATTTAAGATTAAAATATTTTTTTATAATTTTTTGTGATTATTTTTATCAAAATAATTTTTTATAATTATAAAAAATAATTTCAAAAAAATAATATTAAATTATTTTTTATAATTATAAAAAATTATTTTGTTAAAAATAATAATAAGAAATTATAAGAGAGAGAGAATCATTTTGGCCTAAATTTAATTTTCTTGTTATATATCAATATTTTACTTGTAAATCAAAGTTATGCCACATTTAATCGTTAAAACTAATACCACTATAGAACTCCCCTTTTAGAAATCGTCAACATACACGTTCTATATATATGATTATATTCACAACATGCTAAAAAAAGAAAGAAAACAGAAAAACAAACAAGGTATATATAGAAATAATGAGAGTGGTGATTGGTTAACACTTAACAGGGATACATGTATCTCTTTTTTATCTCAACCATTATTAATGATATACATTGCACACTTGTGCAGCGTTCAATGGTTATGCGATACACTCAGTTATGGGAGAAAATCTAGTTACACCTGTCCATTTGTCGATTTATAATCTCTATCAGGGTTCAGAGAAAGAAAATTGAATGGCTTTTCATTTAGTTATCAACACCAACTAACTGCGTTGGGTGCGTTCTTCTATCTGCAGAGGTCACAGGTAATAATAAGTATGTATAATAGTAGTTGGACACACAATCTCTCTTTAATTTGTACATAAAAATACACAAATGATTAAAGTGGATATATACTATATACTATAGACTATAATATAATTAAATAACATTAGTCATGATTAGCAATTAGTTAGAGGTATTTAAAACTTAGGTACCGACAGAGGTTGTATATGAAGCATCTTATACAAAACAAAAAATGCAACGTTTATGAGGTTGGGTGATCCTTGATTTTCAGTCTTGGGTCCCTAGTCCCCTACGGTTTCTCCTAGCTAGTTTCACTAATAATGTTGCAGGACATATACCTAATTAATAAGGACTCATCATTTGAATATAGCTAGCTCTGGTTAAAGTTCATGTATTATTAAGTGTAAAATGATGAGTAGTTGTGCATAATGATCAACTTAAATGTTTTTCTAAAAGAACCGGAAGCATGTGTATTGAATATTAATAGTGAATGAGTCAAGTGAGTAGAGATGATGATGGAGTCCACAAATTTTGTCCAATGAACAAAGTTGGTATAAATATTTGTACGGCATAGGCCCAACATACTCGTTTATTTTTTATTAGGAAAAGTATAAGGATCAATATACTATTTATGGATTTATTGTCAATAATAATTAATTATTATATTTTAAACATATGTGTAAGAAAATACATTTAAAAAATACATATATAAAGATATTTTTATTAGACACTGTTATAAAAAAAATATTTTTATTAAACACATCTATAAAAATACTCTCATTAAATACAATCATAAATAAAAATTGACAAAAGTTGGTAGAAATACGTTACCATATGGTAACATAGCGGAATTATTTTTATTATTTATAAGCGGGTATAGGGTAGATATATCTAAGTTATTTACCCATAAGCCAACCACTCGTTACATTTAAGTTAGTTTCATGCTTATTTGCTTGCCATGCAGAAGGTAGGTGCGGCTTTCATTCTGTATATGAAAGGGATGTACAACAATTCAAAATTTGAGCATTAGAAATATGTATTAATTAATGACTAGTCTTATTGATAGGATTAATTTGTGATCAACAATCACCACAAAAAATAAACAATGTTGTTTCAAGAATGAAAATGGAAATGAAAAAATAGTTATTATGAGTGTTCTTTTTAGTGTCAACTGGTGAATGGCTAATGCCTCGCGCATCAAAACTTCAAGAATTTGATGCATACATAAAGTAAGATTCGAATTTCTGATACGGTTTAATCGAACTAATTAGCGAATCACTAAATCAACTCAAATTGGTAAGTGATTATGAGTGTTTAATCTTCTTGTTCTTGTTCTTAGCATAACTCTTGAGATGAAAGTCAACGAACAGGGCTAAAAGAGAAGCATTGAAAACCGCATTGAAGCACCAACCCCAGATCCCGGAGCAACCGGACCCGTAGAAGTGCTGGTACAGCATCAAACCTGAGACGGCGAAGCTGAACACGAACTGCACGATCTGGCAATCCGTCACGGCGCGCTTCCACCGCGGTCGGATCCCTAGCCCGCTGAGGAAGTAGTAGCCGTACATGAGCACGTGCACGGAGGCGTTGGTCACGAGCGCCACCGGGAACAGAGACTGCGAAGTTTGGAGCCAGAGGTAGCACATGACGAGCACGGTGGCGTGGTGGTACACGTGGAGGAACGTGAGGCGCGCGAAGGAGCGGGAGAGAACGATGAAGAGCGTGTCCAGGAACTCGAGGATCTTGGAGAGGTAGAAGACGTAGGCCCAAAAGAAGAGAGGCCCATTGGGCCTGGTGTTTGGAGGGAAGCAGATGGCCCAGTTGAGGTGAGGGGTGTGGGAGAGTGTGGTGAGGGCGCAGCCAAGGGACATGGCGAGGGAGAGGATGAGGAGGCTGAGATTGTGGAGTGCCGTGAGTGGCTTTAAGAGATTCGGGGAGAGTGGCGGAAGAGGGAGGACGGAGAGGATGAGGATCAGGGATAGGTAGGATAGAACTGCCGCCGACAGGAACATGGTGGAGGAGAACGGGGTTTGAGGTGGGTCCCATTGGAAGTTGAGGATGGTTGGGTGGTTAACTAGCCAGTATTGTAGGCCGGAGATCATGAAGTTCGCCGTCATATTCATACCCATGAATACCGATTGAGATGCCTCACCTTCCCTTCAACTGGTTCGCAATGTGTGGTTTTGGATAAGTGGGGTTTTGGAGGATGTGATGGATTGCGTTATTAATTCACTTGGCTGTTGCTACTTAATAGATCTTTTTTTTAATTGTAAAACCGCCCCAACTATACTTCAAGCGAGAGGAATGTTATGTACATATTCTTCTCATCTTTTGTACATATTTTATGCATTATAATTGTTTTTATATTACAATTAATGAATAAAAAGTAGAAAAAGAATAAAAAAAATTCATATCATAAAAAATATATATTTACTCATAAACGTAAAATTGATACAAATATAAATTCTCACCTACCTGCCACTGCTGCACACGCTTTTCATTCCCTTGTGTAATTACACTTCGAATTTACCAATTTTCATTACACTTTACCTGCACCATCTAATATTCAAATTGGACTTAGGAATGATGATAAAAAGGAAAAAAACAACAATAATAAAAAAAGAACGACGGAACTTTATATGCTCAGCTATGTTTTATCACCGACATTTCTATGCATTTATTTATCTAAGCTGGTATTACTTGACACTTGTTTACTGAAACATAAGAGCTCTACTCTTGAAATATGAAATATCAATTGTTGTATGGTTGAACGATTGAACGGAAGTGTTTCGATCAAAGGGGAAAAGAACTAGCTCTACTTTATTTGAGATTCAAAATATTACTACAAGTTTCGGATAGGAAACACAATATGGATATAAAAATCCGGGAAAAAAATTTGAAAACAATAAAACCCCCTCAAGCTTTAGCGTGATGAAAAATTTGGGGCCACTAGTCACACTCAAACCCCTCCAGGTTCCAGAGTATGCAGAGCCTGAAACCGCAGGGACACCCGAGCAGTAGCTAACAATGACAAACAGCAAAATTGGATAATGCCTACGTTTACATTTGAAGAAACTAAGCTGTTCCTGCAGCAACCTTCTTCCGTACAATCCTTTTTCTTCGAGCTTTAGGGGCTGACGATTGTCCATCACCAACAGAACCTGCATTCTCTTGTTTGATGCCCAGTAGTCCAAGGCCTGAAACAAGTGCATTCTTAGATATAAACCATCTTGAGGACTGTTTTTCTACATTTTCGGAAGGCCTGCTGTAAACTTTCTTCAAAAGTTCATCCGAGTGAGCAAGCGGATCTGCCTCCACTCCAAGCCAGGCTCGCCTGGAAGTTTCTCCTAATTGAACGTTCATGACCCTGCATAAAATTCAGAGGAGAAAGGCCATATTCATGAATAAGTACATAATGACCACATGGTAAACTGGTATTGGGGAGATGAATAACTCAATGGGGGGAAAAGCACACCTCAAGGCTGTGCTGAAGAACAGTGCGACTCCAATGACATCAAAATGGCTAACCATTGCTCTATCAAATCCACATAGAAGTTGATATCTCAGATTAGCATAGATTCCAAGAAAAGCACCATAACCAAGTGCATTGCTGCTCACACTTGGGACTGTCACAGATAACCTGCCATTCAGGCACAACACATCAAAAGATAAAATTAGCATTTAACACTCATAATTTTATCAGTTACAAGTAAAACTCATTTCTGAAGCTGATGAAAATAAGGTGGGCTTCAACCCTGCATACCTTCCCTCCTTTTTCCGGGCCAGAGAGTTAGACAAGGCACCCTGTACTGCACCAGTGCTTAAACCAACCATGCACAACTCAGCAGCCTTGAACAAAAAGCATTGGATTCTCTTTTGCAAGTCAAATTCCCTTAGTGGATAGCTCTTTTCAAATATGTTGTTTGGAAGCTTCTGCAATGTATTTTGTAGATCAAATTTAAATGTATTGCCATATGATCGACAAGGAGCAAGCGACCAAACAACTACTGCATTGCATGCTGCTACTGTCAGCACATTGATTAGTGCAAGATCCCACTCCTGCTTTATCCTAGAGAGTCAAATTAAATTTAACCATTATCACTTCAATTCATTGATGAGAATACAGATAAACCTTCAAATCATTTTAAGATAACAAACACACCTATCCTTCCGATTTTTAAGTTCCCACCACACTGAGCAACCTATTGTAGCAGCTTCCTCTAATAGAAACCTATACATGAATGCAGGATCTGCAAGCAACCTGCACAGTACATCATTGATATATCAGGCTATACAGCTTATAAAGGAAGTTCAACATATTAATTTCCATTTCATAAATTAGCAGCACATTGAAGATAAACATGATTTCCGAGTTTTACTAGCGACATGAGAGGACATATATTTCATGCTCCCACATACATCACCTGAATTCGAAAATTAGATACCTAACAGACCACTTAACCCCACTAGCACAGAAATATAGCCTTCTTGTTCTTTCAGGAGGGAGAAAAAACAAAGGTTTGTACTTCTTTTAGTTGATCGAAAACCTAACCTTACCTTCAAATCCCATGTAAAATTGTAAATATACTAAGGTTTTTATCAGAGGACTTTCTTTCATATATTTTCTAGCTTATTGTAAAGAAAATTCCAAAAGATTCCAAGAGGCCATAGCTGAGATTACCTGCCAATGAAAGCCCTTGATATTCCTTGTGGTAGTGCTCGTGAAATAAACCTACTAGTGGTTGGCCTGGCATTGATTGCAAGGAATTTTACCATTTGAGCTGAGCTAACCAATCCCTAAAATTAAAATTTTTGTCAGTTCCTGCATATAGACCTATACTTCATAGTCTAAACATAACCTGAAAAGCATAATACCAATTCATAAGCCTGCCGAAACCCAGCAGGCAAATCCATAATCGTCTTTTGCCATTCATTTAACACAGCATCCACAAATTTACGATCAAATAGCTGCAACAAGGAGAAAGACATTACAGGTTTTGCATATATTCTAAAATGAGGACAGACTCTTAAAAAGATTTGTTATTGCCAGAAAACACTCTTAGATAGCACAAATGAGATTTCTAACCTCTTCAAGAAGTATTCGTCTCCTAAACAATCCGCCTTCATCTCCCTCATCACCATCATCAAAGTCATCAAAGTAATCATCATCATCACCATCATCATCGCCTCCGTCACCACCACCATGATTGATTTTCTTTCCAATACCTCCACTACCTCCCCCAACATCTAGCTGCCGAAGGAAAATAAAAAAATAAAAAATGAATTCGCAGATACTAACTTGCAAATAACAGCACAAAGACTCACTCGTTAAACCACAGCCCACATCCACCACATAACTATCAGACACCACTCATGAGTAAGACGTTAAAGCTAATAACAAGACACTATAAATAAAATAGTTAACTGGAAAAAAGGGAAGAAAGAAAACACAGAAATGACGCTTCTATCATCAGTGTGTTGAATTCTGAAGCTGCTTAAGTACATATATTAGTTTCCTTCCTTATAAGCACGTAGAAGACACAACTACGTAGCTGAAATAGCACTGTAAATAGAGAAACAGCATAGCTAAGCATTCTTTTATTGATTTCCTTCTACTTTCCGTTTCAACTATCCAAAACCGAACAAGAAGTGTTTCGAATTCAACCCTAATTTTCCGTTGCAAGAGAAACAAAGAAAAAGCACAAACCTCAGGGCTCGACTTGGTTTGCTTTTGCGTCGTGTCAAGCTTGGATTTCTCAAGCGTCACGGCGCCAAGGGAACCGTACTGCCCCTTCATAACCGGACCCAACGAAGCCGAGGAAGAAGGAGACGAAGAATTCGAAGCCGCGGGAGCCGCAAAGCAGCGCTCTAGCATAGAGACGGAGTCGCTGTCCACCTCGGCGGGGGACGCCGAGGCCCTAATCGGCAGGAAGCGGCGACGGCGGTGGTGGATAAAGGGAAGAGGCGGAAGGGAAGGTTTAGAGGACAAGGTGTTGGCGTTGACATGTGAGTTCATAGGCATGATTTGCGCCGTGTGAAACACCGCGTGAGACATTGTTGGTGGTGCGTTTGGATGGACAGAAAATTGTGATTGGATTTTGGTTAGAAAATGTTCATGAGTGAGGAGAGGGCGTCTCTCTCTAGAAAGTTAGTAGAGAGAGAAAGCGAAAGAGGAAGAGAGAGAGGGGATGGGGTGCTGAGGGTGTAGATAGCCCACTCTGGACACTTGAGACCCAACAAGCCAACAACCCAATCCCAAAGGCCAAGTCAATTCATTATACTCTAACCAGCTGAGTTCACTCGCCGGGTCGACTCAGCCGCCTCATTCCCCAAAAATATTGTGTATATAGTTTTTTATCAGGCTGGGCCAATAAAATAAAATGAAAGAATCCTTATTAGTAGTTTAATTAGCCGAGTCTTTTCTTCCCATTCAAGGTTGTTATCAGAAGAACCAATAATTTGGGAATGTAAAACATGCATGCAAAGCAATAAATCATTTGCCTTGCTTGTGAAGAGGACACACAGTTTGTGTCCTTCTCAAGTAAAGCAAGCCAGCAGCTACAAAAAACTAAAACCCATAGACATAGATGAAAGAAATCAAAAACCATTATCATCATCAAAGGAATCCCTTTCTTATGGCACCAATCTAACTTTTCCTTCACCTATATATACATGTAAATAGGTCCACCTTATTATTGATTCTGGTTCTTCCTCCATTCTCCATTTTGCTTGCATACATACATGTCCTTAACAGGGCGTCCTCGAGTGATCGTGAATGGAGTCCGAAGAACAAGAAGTTTCCACTGTTTCTGGTGCCTTAACTGCCAACGAACAGTGAGAATACCTGCTACCTATCCAAACGGTTCTCTCTGCCCTTATTGCTTCAATAGACTCCGTTACGAGCTTGACATAACAAGGCCAACAAGGTTTCTCTTCACCAACAACAACAATTTGGAACCTTCACCAGCTTCTCAGCTATTGAATGGCCTCGCTCTCATTCTCCATCCACCTCAACACAATCATAACCGATGGGAAGGAGAAGAAGAACAAACACTAGAAAATCAACAAGATCCACGAGCTTGGATTACTCTCAGATTCGTGAGGCCAAATAACAACGGTCCACAGAGACTTATGCCTCCACCGCTGCAGCCGCAACCGCAAGCCAACAATAACAGCGATCCGATTGATCAATTCATTCAAAATTTGGTCGAGAATAATAACAACCGGCCGGGCCCGCCTCCGGCTTCGTCTTCGGCCATCGCAGCGTTGCCGGTGGTGAGGCTGGCGCGAGAACAATTGGCTAGTGATCCGAACTGTGCAATATGCAAAGATGAATTTGAGGTAGATGGAGAAGTGAGGGAGTTGCCGTGCAAGCATTTCTACCATTGCGATTGCATTCTGCCATGGCTGCGCATCCATAATACCTGCCCTGTCTGCCGCTATGAGCTTCCTCCTGTTGCGGCGAGTGAGAATCAGAATAATAATCATAATCATAATATTAATAATAATGAGCAGCAGAGTTTTATTAGCTTCAACTGGATTTTGAGACAAATTGCTTCGATCAGTAGCCCCCTTCGTGCTATCTTGGATTATTGGACTCACAGACATTACTCTAATCACCAAGATAACAATGCTCCTGCTCATGATGATGGAGGTAAATTAATTAATTAATTAACATAACAATAATCAAACTCTCGTTAATGAACCTAACTGATTAAGCTTTTCTTTGGAGTGTATATTCCATGCAGGTACTATTAGCTCTTGGTGGAGAGAATTGTTCATCTTATAGCCTCAAAGGTGCATAGTATTTAATTAGATTATTATGAAAGATTCTGATGATGGCGATGATGAAGACTTCAAAAGAGAGTACTTCTCCTGCATCCTGGTTTATTATTATAGTATTTAATTTTCTTATTTTTGTGTATTCAATTCATGCGCACGAATATTTTCAAAACTTACTAATATTGTAAAGTTGTAATTTCATACTAGTACTTTTAGTTGTTTTTATTTTTGTGTCTCTCTTTTATTTTATTTTATTGCATGTACTTTGTTTTTATATTCTCTTCGTAAGAAGATTTCTGAGACAACTGTGAATTTCGAAAAAGAGAAAGAAAAATAAAAAGAAAAAAGAAGAGAAAATGAGAGAAAGAGAAAAGTAAGAAACGAGCGTGGGAAAGAGAATGGTAGGAGTGAATGGTCCTCAGCTTTTCCTGTCGCCAGTTTGCAAGGCAGCTCCTTACCCACTTGATCTCATCGCCACCGCCGCCGCCGGCCACCTTCTCCGCCACTGCTCCAACCACCATCTCCGCCTTGACGCCCTTCTTCACTCCTGTTTCAAGGTCTCTTCTTAACTTATTCTTTTACTTTTGCAACAAATTACGCAGCGTTTTTGTTCGATTTCTCTGAAGAATTTGTAATTACTTCATTTTTATCATGGGAACCTGCTGAAATTGAGGTCATAAGTGTCATACTGTTTGAAAAATGTTGCTTTTCGGTGAATTTCGTTTAGAAATTAGAATAATCATGGGGTCCTAGTTCCTTATGCTGATTATACGTTTAGGATAAAGAGGTCATAGACTCATAGGCTACTATAGTGGTTGAAATGTACCAATATAATGGATCCTTGTTTGGTTTTGTCTATTATTTTGGTACCTTAGTGCTGCTTTTGGAAACTGAGACAAGACACAAATACTGAATTGAGCTATATTTTGCATCTCTTTCTTTGTATTAATGTCCTATCCAAGCTACCAAAAGCAGCCTTAATGAAAATGAGCAACCTCTTGTGGCTTCTCAATCTTCTTTTGATGTTGTGGTAGCATACCCTGATGACTCTAGTGTTTTTTCTTCTTGAACAGAAACTCACTTCTCTTGATCAACTGTTTAAATTGAAGGATAAATGGTGCCAAAGTTCCCTTAAACTCAAAGGACTAAATTTTCTTCAACTTTCAAACAATGATTTGAATTCCACATGTTCAACTAGTTTCTCTTTCTTTAATGGGGGAGGACATGGAGTACACTTTGGAAATGGTGGGATGTCTAACTCCAAGATGTCTGGAAACAATCCATTTAATGGAAGGAAATGGACAAACATTCTCCTTGCTGCTAATGTCTTGTGAGTATTACCATATTCCCATGAATTTTCTTTTACATTGTTGTGTGCATATAGCTGTACATAGTTTGCTAGTTTATTAGACAGTGTTAGTAACTTGGTGTTTCTGCAAATCGTCATACTTTGTAGATATCTTATTATTTTAATTATTACTTGCACAGATTTTATATTGTACAACTTGCAACCCAAGGCAAGCTTTTGTTATGGGGAGCGAAGGTAAGGTTGCAATTAAGAATATGAAAACATCCTAAATTTTGTGTAAGGTATTACATGTCCGGTGTGTATGTTACTAGATAAACAGTCTGATTGACAAAGGACAATTTTGGAGACTCGCCACATCTTCCTTTCTGCATGCAAACGTTGGACATCTCCTGGTCGGGTCAAATATAATTTAATTATTTGAAGTTTGTTTTGTTACAGCCCATTTGTTCATTTATTAAACTTACTGCATACTCTCTTCAGATCAATTGTTATTCGTTAAACTCAGTTGGTCCTACCGTGGAGATCTTCAGTGGTCCTAAAAGATTTCTTGCAGTATACTTTGCCTCTGCAATTGCAAGTAACGGTTTATATTCTCTCTACAATAGCCGATGAAATTGCTTACCTCCAAATATTCTGATTCCTCAATTTCTAGAAAATCAGGTTCAGCTATGAGTTATTGGTTCTGCAGAATGCCTGCAGTAGGTGCATCCGGGGCAATTTTTGGACTAGTAAGTTCTTTAAATATTATATTGGTCGCAAATTCACTCTACTTCCTTCTTGTTATTCTACTGCTGTACACATAGATAACCACAATTGAAGCTATAATTTTATTTTTACCTATCTCCTAATTAGCTACACGATTCAGGTTGGGTCAGTTGCAGTGTTTGTCTTGAGGCACAAGGACATCGTAGGAGGTGGTAAAGAAGATTTGCTGCACATAGCACATGTAATTGCACTCAATATGGTAAGGGTCTTCTTTCCCTGTGTCTTTTCATTTAATCCTTCTCGATTGTATTATCACTCATCTTCAGATAGCGTCTGCTTTCTCGTTCTGAGCTAAGATGCTCAGATCACTTCTGAATTCTGATTCTGCTAAATTGTTGCTCTGACATTAATATTTGGTCAGATTTTTATGCATGAATGTACATGTACTTGCTTAAATATGTAATATACTTATATGCTTGTGTTGGGGAGAGAGATTTTTTCCATGCAATTTTACTGACTTAGGGAACCTTATTCTTCTATTGACTTGTATCATCACTCTATGATTTATTGGGAGGTTGTTGTAAGCCTGTAACTTATGTTTCTGGTCTTTTGTGTTCTAATGGTGACACACATTTCTGATGCAGCTCATTGGGATATTATCCAAGGGCATTGACAATTGGGGACATGTAAGTATTGCACCGATTTATATCTCATTTTTTTATCCCGCAATTTATAGTTAATCAACCAATGAACCTTTTCCAAGTACCTTCAGATTTTTAGTTTCTTTAGTTAGGTAGCACAGTTGTTGGCCATACAAAAATTAGTTTCTTTTACCCTTGCTAATGCTACTTTTTGACATGTTCTATTTCAGTTAGGAGGGTTAATTGGTGGAGTTGCTGCATCATGGCTTATTGGACCTGCATGGAAACATGAATCTACATCATGGGATGGAAGAAGGCTCTTCACTGATAGTGCTCCATTGTATAAACTCTTCAAGAATAAGAGAGTACCTAAGCAATGGAAATAAGATCATTTCAATGTTGGTGCTTAGAATGAGAACCTATAATTAAAAGAACAAATTGTCAATTTCTGGTTATTTGTAATGATTGATTGTATTTTACATATTTCCTTTAAATTATTTTTTTTCATGCTTTTATATCTTATTTTTATTGATACTAATTTTGCTTTTCAAAATAAAAATCACATTTCTGTAGACTCTTCATCTTAACTTTTTTACATGTTTATAATTTATTACTTGCCTATAAAATTTAATTATATAATTAAATTGATGACTTCAGTTTTTTTTTTGGGTGGTTTTGAAATGTTGATCCTAGAAAGGGCAAAGTAAACCTTTTCTCGAATTACATTTAGACATTAGCATACATTATTGCAAAAACTGCATCTTATAAGTTTTATTTTCTTAAATAATTTAGCACTCATGCACGGAGATTGATACGGACATGACACGACACGGGATACGCTCACACGCGAATTTTAAAATCTTATAAGATATGGGGATATGCATACATATAAAATATAAAGTATTTTTTTAGATAAATCGTAATGATATTTTGATATTTATTGATATTGAAATATAAATTAATTTTTTTATTATTTTTACTGGCTTATTTTAATTATATTAACTATTTAAAATATCTTTTTATTTTAATAAATAATAATATATACAATATCTAAATTTATTTCAAGAATATATATTAACAATAAGACTGAATACGCTGACACATGATAGTATTTAAGTGTGTCCAAGTGTATCCGGCGAAAATTTTTTTATTTTTTATTAAGACACAGTTGAACCCAACAGACATGTGTCTCGAATGAGTGTCAGACGAATGGCGTGTCCGAAATGTGTTCGACACGCGAACATGACAATTAAACAAGTGTTCGTGCTTTATACACACTCATACATCTGAAATACCGTAAAAAGAATATATTGTTTCTCGATGTCCTTAAAAATGTAATTTTTTAACTATTTTGAGTTGAATAAACTATCCTTGAATTTGCTGCTCCAATTTTTTATAAATATATTCATGAATGTTATTACTCAGGAAAGTAACTCTGAAACAATGTCATTAAACAGAAAAATAAAATTAAAAGATAATAAATTAATAGGATGCATCATACACATTGAGTGCAAAAAATAATAATTGTAATAATATTTTAATTTTATATTTATGATTGTGAATATTATTAATATGGATTCCGTTAGGAAATTAACTTGTAGTATAGTCAATTTTAGCCAATTAGTTGATATATATTAACTTGTTAATGAATCTGCGAATAGGCTAAAGTGTTGGGAATGTTGTTGAGGCCCTTTAAACCAAAAAAAAGGTTCAAAGGGAAAAAAAATTATATGAACTCTGATTAATAAATAAATAACAATAATAATAATAATAATAACTAAAAAGACATAGTGGAGTAGTAACGTGTAAAAAATAAAAACGCACACACATTTGTGAAGGGTGATAGTGTTTAACTGCTTCCTCTGTGAAGTGTTGGTTTGTTTCATCGTACTTGCGGCCATCATTGTCACTGTGAGTGTTCCTTTCTCTCTCCTTAGCCTGTTCTTATTCATGCAATCATTTTTATTTCACTTCCTTGTTACATGCACAACCTTGTTTTCATTTATGATTTAACGAATTATGTTTATGTTATTTCTCAATTGGGATTCATAAATGCATAAGCTGCATTCCTAAATTGTGATTCCCTACTAAATTGTTATTAGTTTTTAATAATTGTTGTACAGGTGATTGAATCCACACCCCCACATGGATGTGAAAGGAACTATTTATTATGAGAGAAAGCATGTTCCTAAAACTACTAATCCAGTGATTAGTGATTGCAAATTTCTAATTGACTTCATAATGAATAATTACTTGGGACCTGATGTTA
>NC_029781.3:6521379-6522713 GCF_000817695.3 Arachis duranensis | reverse complement strand
GACCTTCCTATGTTAGCATTTCTCTCTTAGAGAGATTGTATTACTATTTACTAAGATATGCTCTCCCTGGTCTTGTTCTTGATATCAATATGTTTCATATGTATCTAAAGGGAAAATTGCTTTTCCCAAGCTCTGATTTCACTGAGAATAGTAAGCAGTTTACAAGTTTTTACCCTTTGGATCTTCATCAACAGAGGTGGTTCCCTGAGAGCTTTAGAATCATTAAAGGCATTGTTTTAATCGATGATCCTATTTCATCCGGCATCAAGGAGAGGGATTTAAATAGGTTCATGTCTTTAACTGGTGTGAATACTTTAAAGTTGGATCAAAATGAATGTTTAGGTGTTAAAATTGACACTCAAGTAGGCAAGGATGTTGGTGATAGTAATGGAGCCAACGAGGCTCCGGAGAAACAGTCTACCCAAGAGTACAAGAGAAAGTACATTGACGACACTCCGCCTACACCGGAGTTCCCCCATGTTGTCCCCACAAAGCAATATGCCACCGGAGATCATTCGAAGAAGATTTGTAGCAGATGGGATGGACCTTCATTGATGCCCCTTCTCTCTATTCCAGACGTCGACGAATGCGAGCAAGGGTCGTCTTTTGTTTTAACAGGGACAGCCAAAAGCGGGAAATGTGGTCCACCTGTGGGTGTTGTGGATATTGGCATTAGTAAAGCAGCATATCTGTTCCGGGTTTCGTTACCAGGGGTCAGAAAAGATTATAGTATGTCTCTCCTCTTTTTGATACTCATGGTTCTTGTGATTGCATTTTATAAATGATTATATGCTGGACTCTTTGTTTTTATAAACCACAAAAAATGGAAATGGCCTTTTTAAATGTTATACAACATAGCATTTGTTATAGGCCTCTCTGATAATTGTTGTTCCATCAATGATGTTCATGAATGATGTTGAGGAACTCCATAGCTAGCTTAATGCCTTTAACAAAGGGGATAACCATAGGAAGTGAAGTCCAGAACAGTTATTTCTGTGACATTCTTTTCTTTTAGTATATATTACCATTGTTGCAATGAGCATGATGGACTAATATTTTGAGAAACATAACTAACACTAGTAAGTCTTGTCTTGTTTTTGTATCAGGTCAATTCAGTTGTGAGATTGAAAATGATGGGAGGGTTCACATCAAGGGGTTGTTAGGTGGTGGAAGAACCATAACAAAACAATCACGCGTTTATGACATGAAAGTCCGGCAGTTGTGCTCGCCTGGACCATTCACGCTTTCATTCAGGCTTCCAGGGCCGGTCGATCCAAGACTGTTCGCACCTAACTTCAAGTCTGATGGCATTTTTGAAGGAGTTGTAATCAAGC
>NC_029781.3:6521009-6521333 GCF_000817695.3 Arachis duranensis | reverse complement strand
AAGAGTTAAGAGCAATTAATCTTCCTTTGTAAGCAAAATTTTGAAGTTTCCTCAAGAGAATGAACTACATTCCTTACCTTTTGTGGAAACCTTGATTGGCTAATGAAGTAATTTTGTTCATGTAATTATTTAGTATAATTTAAAGAGTTTTATCTTATGGGAAGCCTTTTTGGTACAACTCTTTTAGACTTTAAGAGTCACTTTAATTAACTACCATCTATGACATACTTGACTTCTTAATCTATCCTCAACAAATTTAACTTCAATTTCCACTGGAACTAGTTTACGTTTGTTGAACTACTGATGTGTCATCCAAACCTTTAT
>NC_029781.3:6479470-6520948 GCF_000817695.3 Arachis duranensis | reverse complement strand
TGGTTTAGGCACATTTCAATGCAAATGTGTCATACTTCGAAATTATTTAACCTCCTGTTGAGACAAAATCAGTCTCATTCTACCAAAGAAAGAAAAATGAAAATCGAAGAAAAAAAAATGTTTTACTATGTAGTGAGTTGATAGGATAAAGATTGCACTTCTAGAGTATTTTTTATGTATACATAATAAACTATAATTCTTTGGAAAGTTTTCAAGTATATCGGTATACCAGTATTTCAGTGATTTTTAACCGTTATATAATTAAGATCAACGGTTAAAAATCACTGAAATACTGATATACTGGTACACTTGAAATTTTTCCTAATTCTTTACCTATTTAACAAGAATTATCTAGAAATTTTACATTTATCTATAGGAGTGTATAACAGAAGCAACCTTTGCTTGTATGAGAACTAGTTACATTTTTTCTAATTTTAATTTAAACCACCATTAGTTAGAATTCATTGACCTTCATATTTGAGACATTATTCGACTTGATGTAGTAACTTGTCTAAAGTCAGGACCTTCATACTTCTTAGGGTTATGTTGGACCTAGTCACATTACATGTGACAACTAGCTAACTACTAGTATATTCTGCTGCCAACTTTTACAAAAACCTTTCGAGAATAAGGGGAAAGAGATTCATCATTTTCCATATTCCATGCATATGGCATATGTATATTGTGTGGTACGTATAAATTGCAATTTAATCCGCATATGCCTTACTTAACTACAGAGAAACTGAGAAAAGTATCACTCAATTTTTTTGTTTTCTAGCGACTTCCATGGTCCCTTTCAGAAAGCATCTTGTTATCTTTTATCTTTTTCTGCATATTTTCCACTTAGCGAATTTTTTAAGAGAGCACAAACAGTGCGTACTGTAAACTTATCACATTGCTGCATGTTACTACTGTAAACGTTTTACAGACTCAGATGCTCAAAGAACCTGTAATTACTTTGCATATCATACAGTTGAAATGAATACAGGGATGGTTCTTTTGACATCTGAAGGCCAATATTGCTCTGGAACATTCTCTTCGTTAGTTGATCCCTTTGGAATCAATTTTTAATGCTTTATAGAATAATAAAAACTAGATTGAGAGGCCTGCCAACTTTTCTGGCTTTGACCTTTTAAGTTTAACCACCGGAAGCTTTACAATGGTGGTTGCGTTGGCTGGAGTAAAAGTAAGACCTAGTAGAATTTGTCGAAAGCTGCTTCCTTCTTTCGTCTGTGCAAAACTTCCAAAGCATCATGGTTAGGTTGATGTCCTTGCATGGCTTCAAGATCCTTAGGCAACATCTCCATGTCATCAAAATGTGATATCATTGAGGAAAACAAAAGAAACTAATAGCATACAAAATCCCAGTAGAAAATTTTTGCTATGGAAATCACCACCTGCAGAAGCTGCACCCCAGAAACAAAATATGAAGTTAAAAACAGACGTTTTAGGAACACAAAGCTAATCGGGTGGCCAAAAATCAAGGGATCTATTATATTATGTTTAACAGAATCTAATAAAATAGCACAAGAACTTTAAGATGATGATATAGGTTTCACTTGTTATAAACATATTAGGTAAACTTATTATGAATCCCACTTACAGCAAAGCAAAAGAAAACAAAAGGAGGATCAATCAGTCCAGATAAACTTACATATTGAGGATGGAGCAAGTGAATAAGACACCAGTCTTTTAGATATTTCTTCACCCTGCAGAAGCTTGGAGCCACGGGTCACCCGAAGATCAGGTGACGCACCTGGGACGTTCTCCGTGTTGTGGCTTGCTGAATGCGAGGTAGGAGTAGGAGCGGGAGGTGAATGATAGCGGGAAAAGGAATTTTTAGAATAATTCTCTCGTGAAGGCTTTGAAGGATATAATCCACTATATGGACAGGGGTCTGGAGGAAGTTTAGTCATAGCAGAAGATGCAGGTGCAGAAACTTCACAGTCGAGACAAGGGGGTTGCTCAACACTTGGTGAGGGTACTGGAGAAATTGATGGCGTCGGAGAAGGAGAAGGAGAAGGAGAAGGAGAAGGAGAAGGAGAAGGTGAGGTGGCATGCAATGTATCCCTTAAAACAGAGGATAACATTATTTGTATGACAATGCCAAAGCGAGAGTAATCAAGGCCAAGATTTCTTGCAGCAGGGCCTTTTAATATTTCAGCTAATTGTCTCAATCTTCCAGGTAGGAGGCTCCCAAAGCCTGGCATGACTGAAGCCTGCACTGTTACTGGAGGAGCTACTGTTGAGCCCTTTTCACTTGTTATTTTAACAAACACATTCTGCAGAGGAAGTGACAGGGTATTGTTATTTATTAGACATCACATAAACAGTTAGTAGAAGGTTTATTTGGCAATCTATGCTAGACTCAAACAGAAATTGTAAAAGTCAACTGGAGCAAGAACAGAACATGAAAGAGTTGTGCATCTGGACTTTGCTGTATCCAAAAACTACATTATTTTCTCACCAATAAGGACGGATTTTATTTATCACCAACAAGGTTTTGGAGTTACAGAGCTCGTACTTTGCCAAAATAGTACAAAATTTAACGAAGAGACATTAAACTTCTGTAGCCGTTTACCAACATCACTTGTTTTGCTTTTCTCATTAAAAGGATATTCTCATTAAGTAGCAAAACAGGTTATGAGAATAAGACTATACCTCATTTGACTTCAGATGCAATCCAGACTTCAATTCATCCTTTAGGTCATCAATATTATCCAGCACTTCTGATGTTGAGTTATAAAGAGTAAAATTAAAGAGAACCTCAGGTGTCTGCCAAATAGTAGCCGACTGCACTGGTATTACAGTCAACCCCCCAGAAAACTTCAATATCTCAAATATACATGCATTCCCAAATATTGATTTTGTTAGAGTCAGATTGGTTTGCTTGAGGAACAGTTCAAGAAACGATGACCGCAGCACACTCAAGAGTGCTGGATCTATTGAAGCATTCATTGGAACAGAAAGAACACCGAAAACCACGTCAGTCCAGTTAGGTTGAACACTTTGGCGCATGGATAGGACAGCCACCTGTCAAGAGTGAATAGCTTGTAAGAGACTTGCCATGCCTAAACTGAATCTAGGGAGATGAAAAGAAGATAAGACCAAAGAAGCTTGCGGCTGAACCTTTGTATTTGGAAGACCTATTTCACCATATATATCATATTCTAATCTTTCAACGTATGGCAGAAGTTCTGAGATGGGTCTGTCCATTCTGAAGGAAGCTTGAAGGAAAGCTGAAAATATTATCAGGGAAAAACATCATCATGGTAAATTCAGGAACATCGGTTACAGAGGCATCGAAATGGATATACCATCAAAAGAACATTCATAGGAAATATAATATAAAAGAAAGCCAAGCACAAACAAATGAGTACACAAATCAGATGCAACATACACAACAAATGATGTGAACAACAAAAAGACTAAACATTGAAACATTGAAAATCAATGCCTTGGACTGAACATTAACCACAGTTTCAAAAGTATCACAGTTCTTGAGTCCTCTTGGAGATTCCCATCAATATAATTTTGTCGGCAGAGCTTATTTCCAAAATAGAACAAATTTTATATCTTTTGATCCACACATTTGTAGTTCCAAAACATTAAGGAGAAAATTAACCACCAATCAGAAAAAACATCAGGCTCGTATTAAAAGCTGAATAACTACTCTAACAGCCAGAGGCAGTATATAATTCCTCAAACGAATAACCAAATAACCCATACAACAAGAACCGAAAAAAAATAAAAAAATTTGAGAAAAATATCAATACCAAATTACCAATAAATAAATAGACGGTTTCTCAGAAGAGCCAAATTCGGGTTAACAGAACACATCCCCAGCGAACTGATTACTGAATTCGTGTTAGTAAGTACGCAATTCAGCAAACAAATCATAAATATATATAATTATTAGAATTTAGAACATTGAAATAAAATAACAAAAATGCAAAATATAAGAAAATTTGGCGTTGCTTAAAGCATGAAGAAGGGAATAATTCCTCAAGAGATGAAATCAAAGAAAAGAGAAAGCAGTAAGGACAAACCGCTATGCTTAATTTCAACTTTGGCGTCGTAGCTGAGTTTGTGGGAGTAATTGGGAAGAATCCAGAAGATTCCAGAAAGAAGAGCGGAGAGACTGAGAATAAGAACGAAGACGCACTTGAAACTGATGGTTCCGAGAAGAAAGGAGAAAGCACGGCACACGATTCCCGATGAGTGTCGTTGTTGCTGTTGAGCGTTGTTCCTCTGCTGTTGGTGCTGCAGGTACTGCTCTGGTTCCTGTTTCCCCATTTCCAAAGCATCTGGAATGAATCACAACGCAGCAAACCACAATTCTCTCTCTGAGGTTCAGAATTTGTCAGAAGCAATGAGAAGCAGTGGTGGTTAGAGAACAAGTGTTCATCTTCTTTCTTCTTTCTTCTTCTTCTTCTTCTTCTTCTTCTTCTTCTCCACTTTCTCTCTCTAAAGTAGAAGTTTTGAACACATTCTCTCACTAGATTATAAACACACTTTTGACGGTTACTGTACAGTGTTAGTGTGTATATCTTTACTTGCAATGCAATCTCTTTATTTCTCACTAATCTTTTTTAAAAAAATATACATTTAATTATTTTGTTACAACTTATTCTTTTAGTAAATTTATAATTAATTTTTTATATTTTTTAATTAAATTTTTACACTATTTTTGATTTTATAATTAAGTCATTTCTGTGTTTAAAAAATAAAACTAATCGAATATTTTTTTAAAAAACATGTGGTTAAAGATTCAATTAAATTCTTAATTGTGGATACTTTTAAGTTAGATAAAAATATTCTATTAACTCCAATATTTTTTATAGTAACAAAGTTCTAATTACAAAATTTAAAACAGTATGTCAATTAAAAGGAAAAAAACACAGCGATCTAATTGCGAATTTAATAAAACTATAAAAACCAAAAGAATAATTAAACCATTTTTTTCCTTATACTTTTAATTCTATGTAACTTATTATAATTGCTTTTCTATAAGATTTTTAATTTACAATGCATAGTTTACAAAATAATTTTTTTCAAAAAATAACATTTTAATAACCATTAAAATATAATTAAAAAGTTTAATAAAAATAATTAATTTTTAAATTAATTAATTTAAAAATCATTTAAACATATAAATCAGATTAAATAATTATGTAAGATTTTTTACTTTAGATAAAAATTAAACTTTAATAATAATAATAAATTATTATTATTATTATTATTATTATTATTATTATTATTATTAAATGCCGGCTTTAAAGGGTAGCGAAACGTTGAGGAGAAGCAAAGGTGAAAAAGAAAGAAAAGAAAAGAGTGTGCGAGCATAAAGCCAATGGAATATGTTATGACTTATCACCATATTATTATCATCATACTTCAATCTTATGCAATGCCACACACTCTTATCATTCTCAATCAATTTTTTTTACATGATAATAATTTCTATATAAATTTGTAACATTATTATTATAAGACCTAAAAAATATTTGAGTTAATAATAAGTTATAACTCAAATGGCATAGTTTCCTTATATTCATTTTAAAGATAGTGGATTCGAGTCTTTTTATTTTTGGTAAAAAAAAGGTATTTGAGTTAATAATTAGGTATTTTAAAATGTAAATATGTATTATTGAATGAATAAAATGAAAATAATAAAAAAAGACAACTTTGTAAACGATTTCAATTTATTTTTTATTTTGTATATTGAATTGATAATAGTATTTTTTAATTATAAATTATTGAGGTATTAATCTCAAATATAACCGGCTAACTGCGTTTAATTTGAAATACAAAAATTAAATTATATAATTTCTGAAATACAAAAACTAAACTCTAACTTTTATTTCTAAAATTTAAAAAAACAATTGAAGTACAGAAATCAGACATTAATTTCTATACCTTCCATATTTTTAAAAAATTATCAAAATTACAATGATAAAAAAAATCACCCGTCTCATCTTTACCCAACAAAAAATTAGCCATTTGGATTACTTATTAGAATACTAGTAAATAAAAATTTTGCTAAAATAAAATAATGAATTGCTTAATGCTTATCATGTACTGGTATTCCAACCTCCTCTATTTAATAATTTATAGTTTTTCATTCACATTTACAACTGGCACCACAGCATTTTTTGTCCTTTAAAAACAAACAAAGTAACATCTTTCTTAATCCTTATCATAATTAACCGCGAATTTAAGTTAAGTTTGTTTGGTTTATTATTATTTTTTTGTCATTATAATTGTTTAATTATTCATATTTGACTACATAATGGAACTTTTGTGCGATGCTTTTTGTGAGGAAGAAGCTAAGAAATACACTAATGAACGCGAAGCATGTGGGTGACAAGGGGGGAATTTTTATTCGTATACTTTATTTTCTGAAATAAAAAAATCATATAACCAATGAGACTAGTGATATATGCACGTTGTAATTGTCAGAACCAAAGATCACATAGCAATTGGACAACAACTATTAATTGAATTTGCCAACGCCTTCCACTTAATAAGCACTATCATATATACCTAATTAAAGTATCTCCACGTACACCAAATGTTTCTCCATTTTTCCTAGGCATGCCATCTATGTTATAAATAATTATATATCGTTTTTCATTCTTAAATTATTATATTTCTTTAAATATAGTATTCGTTTATTTGATTTTATTATATATATGCATGGATAGATAAGTTTTTGGTTAAATATCACTTAAATTATCATTCAAGTTTATAGGGCATATTTTTGGCTTGCAACGAAAGGTAAAATATTTTTTATAAATTATAATTAGAACTCCAGCTGTACGTGTATGTATTATCCATGAAGAGAGAGAATACTTAAAAATGATTATTTAGGGATTAAATTTTTATATTAGTATTTAAAATTTATAATTTTTATCATTTTAATTTTTAAATTCAAAATTTATTATATTGGTTTTAAATCTAATTTTAAGCATTATATTAATTTATAGACTTTTTTTTAAATTGTAAATTGAGTCGATGAATAGAGTATTGAATTTTTTTTATTTTATTTAAACACTAAAATAAAACAATATCGTTTAGTGTTATATTTAGCTGACAAGTCAGTACTAAAAAAAATTAAGGACTAATATAATATTTGAAATTAAATTTTGAAGACTAATAAAATAAATTTTAGATTTAAATGACTAAAATATAAATTTAAAAAAATTATTTTGAGAATTTAATGGTGTCACGCAGTGTCATCATCATTTTATACCTAGATCATCTTCTTTCATTCAACCGCTCAAAAATTCACATTTAATTAAGAACACGAATGAATGAATTAAAAGAAAATTATTTTCTTTTTCTTCAACAAATGAAGAAGAAAGGTTTAGGTAAGGGTTAAGTATAATTTTGGTTCCAACGTAGAGGTCGAAAATCGATTCCGTTCTCAACTTTTTTTTTACTACAAAATGGTTTCCAAAGTTTTAATTTGTTTTAAAATTGTCTTTCAGACGAAAATATCCTTCTCCCTTCACCCTAAAATCAACCAAAATCAATCACCACCAGAACAGAAGCCTACGTCCAACCAAAACTACCACCACCACCACTAGTATCATCATGGTCATCATCATTTTCATTAGAACTTTTTCCAAAATCAACCAGAAGTTCAAGCTGAACAAGAACCCACCACCACCACCACCATTATCATCATGGTCATCATCATTATCATCATCAGAAAATTCAAGCAACATGTACTTTGAACAATAATCAACAAATTCAGCAACAACAATATTCTAAATTCAAATTTCAGCAACAACAATATTCCACAACAAATTTCACAAAAAGTTCAAAAATTTTACAAAAAATCCAATTAACAGAAGAAGCTGGTGGTGGTGCGGTGGTGCGGTAGTGCGTTGCGATGCGACAGGACGGCAGGGCGGCGAAGAAGAAGAAGATGGTGGTGGTGCAGTGGTGCGGTGCGGTGCGGCAGGACGACAAGGCAGCGGTGCAGTGTTTAACGAAGGGTAATTTAATAATAAAAAATAAAATTGGTAAAAATGACGATTTTAAAATAAACTGAAACTTTGGAGATCATTTTATAACAAAAAAAAATTAAAAACAAAATCAATTTTTAATCTCTACATAGAGAGTCAGAATCATACTTAATCCTTTAGGTTATTAGTTCAATAATGATCACAAAGTCACTCCTCAAATAATGCAAAATTAACTTAGTTAATTAAGTGAGATTATTTTAAAAGTCTCCTTGGTAATTTGGTATAAGAAAATATATAAATTATATTCATAACCTCCTCTTTTCTTATCTATTTTGTTTTGGCAAAATTGGAGATTTATTATTATTTGACCAACAAAATATATTTTATGCAATTGATTTGATATTTGCCTTTCGAAGTTATCAGTAATAGTTTCATTTAATTTATCACTTTGTGATATTCCAATACAATCTTTATCTTGGATTTTACACTTTAATTTGACATTGTTATTGGAGGTTGTTATTCCTCCTCTTGAATAGGTTTACAATACCATAGTACATATCTAACGTGTAGTTAGTAATTTAATTAATTCCCTTTTTCCCATGGCTTTTGGTTAAACAAATAAGATAACTTACAAACACAAACAAGTAATTAAAATATTCGGTGTCCACTAATTTAGAAATAAGCAAGAATCAATGAACTATCTAGCTCCCGTGATAAGCTGGAATCATGTAATTAATTTAGAAGATAATAACCTCATAATTAATTAAAGTGTACGTAGCATAAACTTATCAAATCATCATCATATTATTCCATATGGGACACTGTGTTAGTTTCTAGCCATTTAATCTGTTTTCTTAAACTATAAACTAAAGCTATAGTACCAATGACTATGCTAATGAGAGAAAGAGACACGTATGTGTTTTCATCTCTTATAAATTGTTCACACTATTTTGATAAAAATAAAACAATAATTTAAGAAAAAACTTCCTTTAAAAGTGATGATTCATGTGTAGGCCGGAAGTAAATTAAGTTAGATCATGATGAACTAAATTCGAATTCGATTTGTTAATAACTCGATAAGTTGAATTCATAAGCTGATGATGTTAGTTAATATATATGCTGAAAATAATATTTTTAAATATAAAAGATTTGTTAGTATATTTTTGTTTGTTTGTTAGATTGTTTAGTTGACTAGTTTGTTAGGACTAGCTAATATATAGTTTGTTATTCCTTTTTGTTTTCACACCTTTTACACAGCTATATAAACCATATAGCATAGTATGAAGTTCTTATGATGTATTATTCAATTGGAATCAGAAAATTCATCTTCACAACACTCTTCTCTCTTTCGATTCTTTCCCAATCATTATTTTTTTCTTTTTTTTCCTCATTCTGCTGCAGCTATTTCACTGGCTGCCAGCAATTCTTTTTCACTTTCTCCATTTATTGTCAATTTGCTGCTTAAGATTGATACCATTTTACATGGTATCAGAGCTAGGTTACATCAACGGCGATAAGCGAAGAAAACAGCTCAAATGCCAACACTCAAGTAGATTCCGCTGCAGATTTTGAACGATTCACAGCTTTTATGCGTCAGTTCTCACAATTTCAAGCTCAGCTCAACAGATTGAACTCTTCTTCTCCAATCTCTGACCCCATCAACCTGTATTATCTGCATCCGAGTGAAAGTCCAGGTACAATTTTGATTCCGCTTTAGCTTACTTCTCAAAACTACTACCAATTGTCACACGATATGTGGAGAGCACTTAGATCGAAGAACAAGGTGAAGTTCTTGGATGGTTCAATTCCAAAATCAGTTGAGAATCAACCTTTGTTTGAAGCTTGGGATCGTTGCAATAACATCTTGCTTTCATGGCTCAACCTCTCGCTCTCCCCAGAAATTGCTAAGAGTGTAATGTGGATTAGCAATGCTTCAGATATGTGGAATGACTTGAAGAATCGTTACTCACAGGGAGATGTCTTCAGAGTTGAAGAATTGAAAGAGGAATTCTACACTATCAGGCAAGGTGATTTAACTATTACTTCCTACTTTACCAAATTGAAGTCTGTTTGGGAAGAATTAGAGAACCTTCGTACAATCCCTAGCTGTATAGCTTGTGTTAATGGCTACAACTGTGGATTAAAAATTATTAGGGATTATGCTTCTGAGGAATACGTTGTGAAATTTCTCAGAGGTCTAAATGAGCAATACTCTACTGTGAAATATCAGATTATGTTACTAAAACCTTTGCCTGATATCAATGCTGTTTTGGCATGCTAACTCAACAAGAGAGGGAACTAAGTTCAGATTTCTTGGATACAAAGATAATCACAAATTCTATAGAAGTACAACATCAACAAAGAGACAATTATTCCTCAAGAGGCAGAGGACGAGGTCGAAGTGGTGGCGAGGAAAACACTGCTCCGAAGACTTTTGGTAAAGGATACACTTCCAAATTATGCACTTACTGCAATAGAATTGGGCATTTGGTTGAGAATTGCTACAAGAAAAATGGTTTTTCTGCACACTGGAAGCAGAAAAGTGCAAATCACATCAGCACTGAAGGTGAAATTGAAGATTCAGGTGCTGGTGGTGACATTACTGATTCTGGTCAAGAAGAAGGTGGTAATGAAATTGCTCTTGTCTTGACTCTAGACCAGAAGAAAACTTTAATTGCTCTTCTCCAGCAACCACTCATGACAATTTCAAGTAGTGTGAATCATATCACTTCCTCAACCACTTTAACTCAACCAAAAGGTAGACATATTTTGAATGCATGTTTTACTAAAACCTCTTGGATACTAGACAGTGGTGCTACTGATCATGCCTGTTATCTTCAATATTTTTTTAAAACTTTTTATTATATAAAGCCTGTTTTGGTTAATCTACCTGATGGATCTAAGACCTCTATGAATATTTGTGGAACTATGCAATTGTCAACATCTTTAATTCTTACCAATATTTTATTCATACCTCACTTTAAATATAATTTAATTTCTGTTTCCAAGCTTACTAAATCATTACATTGTGAATTTAGATTCACTGATTCTTACTGTGAGATACAGGAACTTCCTTCGTTGAAGATGATTGGGCAAGCTGAGATGCAAGGAGACTTATATGTGATTAATGTTGAGCCTATGAAACTGCCTTCATTAGATTTTAAGATACAATCTATAGCTCTTAATGTGTAGCAAGACCTAGGAACTCTTTGGCATGCTAGACTAGGTCATTTATCTTATAGCAGAATGATTATTATGCAAAAAAAAACTTTCCTTTTATTAATTGCATTACTTCTTCACATGTTTGTGTTTCTTGTCAATATGCTAGACAGAGAAAATTACCTTTCGCAACAAGCAATACAAATTCTGAAAATGCTTTTGATTTATTGCATATTGATATTTGGGGACCTTTTCCTATTCAATCAACTTCAAGTCATAAATATTTTCTAACTATAGTTGAGGACAAAATTCGGTTCACATGGATTTATTGCATGAAATTAAAATCTGAAACTAGAAAATTGGTTCAAGACTTTGTCCAACTTGTGCAAACACAATTCAGCAAAAGAATTAAGCGAATTCAAACTGATAATGGTATGGAATTCAAAATGGACTTATTTTATAGTTCAAAAGGCATAGAACATCAAACTTCTTGTGTTGAAATTCTACAACAAAATGGTGTTGTGGAGAGAAAGCATCAACACCTACTGACAGTTGCAAGAGCATTATTGTTTCATTCAAATGTTCCCAAATGTTTTTGGCATTATGCTGTGCAACATTCAGTTCATTTAATTAATAGGTTATCTAGTGCCTTTTTGAACAATATAACTCTATATGAGGCTTTATTTCATTCAAAACCTAATCTAAATGAGCTTAAAGTTTTTGGTTGTCTTGTGTTTGCTTCAACACTTACAGCTGGTAGGACAAAACTAGATCTTAGAGCTCGAAAGTGCATTTTCTTAGGATCCAAGTCAGGAACCAAAGGTTCTATTTTGTTTTATTTAAACACAAAAGAAATTTTTATCTCACGAAATATAGAATTTTTTGAACACATCTTTCCTTTCAGATCTATTAAAACAACAACCAAGACTCATGCAAACTCAAATTCTCACCCACAACACTCTTTTAGTCCAACAAATTTTGATCATTTTCCTGAATTGCAATTGTCTTCTGCATCACATTATGAGGATATTATTCATGCATCATCACATCCTAGAATTACTACTGATGTCTCTAATAACAATAGCTCTCTTTCATCTTTGAATAATGACATTAGTGAGAATTCTACATCATATGCATCTGCATCATACATTCATGAAAATAGTGATAATGCTACTGTTCTTATGCCTCATGTTGATCACATTCAACCTGAACCGACTCAGCCTGTCCTGAGAAGGTCTAAGAAGGATAGAAAACTACCTTCATACCTTAAGGGCTTTCATTGTTTCAGTATGGCATCACATGAGGATCCCATCAATGCTGTTCATTCTTCTTCAAACTGTAAGTATCCTTTATCACACCATTTGTCATATGCATCTTTCTCTCCAAAACACCTAACCTTCACTTTTGCACTTATAAATAACCCTGACCCGAAGCACTACTCTGAGGCTGTTATGCATGATTGCTGGAGAAAAGCTATTGATGCAGAACTTGCTGTTCTTGAGCAAAACAAGACCTGGATCGTCACTTCTCTTCCTCCTGGCAAGAATGCAGTAGGTTGTAAATGGATTTTTCGCACGAAATTCAACTTAGATAGGACAATTGAAAGACACAAGGCTCGGTTAGTTGCTCAGGGGTTCACTCAAATTCCAGGCATTGATTATATTGACACCTTCAGCCCGGTTGTTAAAATGAGCACAGTAAGAGTTCTCTTAGCAATTGCAGCATCAAAAAATTGGCATCTTCATCAACTTGATGTCAATACCGCCTTCCTTCATCGGGATCTCCATGAAGATGTTTATATGAAGTTACCAAAAAGGTTGAAGTGTGATAATCCCAAGTTAGTTTGTAAATTAGAAAGATCTCTTTATGGTTTGAAACAGGTGAGCCGTCAATGGAACATCAAACTATCCAATGCTCTAATTGATTTGGGATATATTCGGTCAAAAAATGATTACTCTTTATTCACCAAGTCCACTAATGTTAGCTTCACTGCTATTTTGGTCTATGTCGATGATCTTGTGTTAGCTGGTGATGATCTCTCGAAAATTGAAGCTGTCAAACGCTTCTTGGACAGCAAATTCAAGATAAAGGATCTTGGCATTTTAAAATTCTTGGCATGGAAATAGAAAGAAGTAAAACAGCGATTGCTCTTTATCAAAGAAAATACGCTTTAGATTTGATCAATGATTGTGGTTTACTTGGAGCCAATGATTGCTACTTAAGATTGATACCATTTTACAGATGAGTCGAGATTGAACTTGGATAAGTTCAGCTCATTAACTCGTGAACTGACTCGATTATATATATATATATATGCATTTAATATATTAATAAAAAATTTATAATTTACTAAAATAAAATTATAAATTATGTTCCTATTATTATTTGAGTGAGCTCATGAGCTCGAGTCATCTCGTGAGATTTTGATGAGCCGAGTTTAAGTCTAAGAAATAGACTCAATTGTTAATAAGTCGAGTCATAAACCAAATTCAATTTTTGTGAATGAGTTTAAGCTGGATCTAACTCGACTCACGTTCAATCTTGCTCTTGTGTATATGTACGTGTATACTCTCATAATTAAAGTTCAACGTTATTGAAATTTATTACATTAAAATTTACAATGAGATCAATAACATTTCTAAGAACAGAAAAGTAATTATTTTTGCTCAATGCATTGGTTTCTTTTAATTGAGAGGGGTTTAGAACTTAGAAGCCCTTTTTATTAGTTGATATAATCATAAAGAATGACATGTAAGTCAATTTACTAATTAAAAAAGCATTTGTCAAATTAATTAGGTGTTTGTATACTTAACTAATCAGTGTAACATTTGATACTAGATATTTAGTTTTTTTTTTTTTAAGTTGCTTACTTTGATATTATTAGTTAATATTTTAAAAATTCATTAAAATAAAAGATGAAGCACTTTTCTGTGAAACATCAAAATGAATTATAATATGACAAAGCAACAACAACCGTATCAAATATTAGGTACTGAATAATATGGATATACCATATAGCTAGGTCCTACCTGTATTCAACATGATAACATAATTTTGATAAGCTAAGGATACAGAATATCCAATAAAATAAAAAAATAGATAAAGAAATCTATATAAAATGAAATCTGGAGAGAGGTCTTATTGGAAAAAATGCTTATTATTTGGTGAAAATGTGTAATGATTTTATAGTAATTGAACTAAAAGAACGTTTAAAATCTCACATAGCCTTGATTTAATATTATTTCTGCATCTTGGCATAACTTAATTAAAAAAAATTAGCAAAATAATGTTAAAAAAAATAGAAGAGAATGAATGCCAGCCAAATGCACCATCACAATTTTGAAAAATATAATAGTCTTCTGTATGTGCATGAACATTGCCAAATCTATTAGTGTCATGTATCAAATTCAATCAATAATATAAAGTGGAGAAATTAAAAGGCTGTGTTAATATTAATATTACAGTAATGTTAGGAAGATAACATCTAAAATTATTTTAGACTGTATTTAATTTTGAAAACAGTATAAGATATGAAACTTAGAATAGAGATAATAAAAAATTAATATTTTTGTATTTTATTTAGTGATAAACTGAATATAAAATTGAAAAAACAATAAAAAGTCTAATTTATTTTATTTTTTCACATAAAAATTAGAAAGAAAAATAGAAAAGTAAAAGCTATATTATAAAAAATTAAGAGTGAAAATAAAAGGAAAAAAAGATAAAATAAATAGTGTTTGTTTTTTTTATCGGAATGACACAAAATATATTAATTCAGTATTTTAACATATAATATCTATGTTTATATCTTATTTGCTAAATAAAATTTTATGTCTATGTTTCTATGTCTATGTCTCAGTATCTTGTACTTATAAACAAATATAATCTTATATAATAGAGTAAAGTATCGTTTGTCCCCAACGTTTGGGGTAAATCCTATTTGTATCCCTAACGTTTAAATCGTCCTATTTGTATCCCTAACGTTTATAAAAGTGATTCAATATTATCCTGTCATCAATTACACATCATGAACGCTTTAGTTTGAGTTTTAAAAATCTCTTTTTGAAGTTAGAATACAAATGTCTGGGATAGAATTAATGATCCACTTCGAAAAATAGCTCATCCAAAGTTGAAACTAATTCCTACAATATTTACATATTTCACTTTTTCTAGGGACATAATTGAATCTAAACACAAATAGTGGGTATAATATTAAAATCGAACACATCCAAGTGAGACATAATTGAGAATGAATACATTCAAATGAGAATAATTGAAAAATATAATCTGATTTGTTAGTATAATTGATGGCAGAATAACATTGAATCACTTTTACAAACGTTAGGATACAAAGAGGAGGATTTAAACGTTAGGGACACAAATAGAACTTACCCTCAACGTTGGGGACAAAAACGATACTTTACTTTATATAATATAACATCTATAATTTTATTCATATAACATTCATGCATATATAATTACATATTTATTATATTTAAAATTGTATAATTATTCTAGTAATAATTAATGAAGGTTAAATAAAATAATTTTAAACTATTTGGATTGACTTTTTATTATGTTCCAAACATTAGGGTGAATAATAATATATCAGAGAAGAAAAAAGGGTGGTGGTTTTTTCTGAAGAATGAGCACAAGAAATAGGTGTTTGGTGCAACACCATGAGAAGGAAATAAAATTGAGAAAGTGTCAACCACCTAGAATTTGATAGCACGTCGTAGCAGCTTTCATGGTGGTTGGATATTGTTGACATATGCTTGTCCCTCCTCTAACAAGGTAGCAACTTGATGCTCTAATATACCACACAATATACATCTCCATTTCTATTCTTGAATTAACCATTCATTTTGAAAACCACATTTTATTTCTCTCTCTTTTATTATCTTCAAAAATACTCATAAATAAGCCTCATTCTTAAAGACTTATTTTTATTAATCAAATCAATTTTAATTTATTATTTATTATATTTTATATCAATGGTTTAAATTTAAAATTTATAACTCAGGATTTATGATATTTTATTTGTTATTTCTCCTTTTTTAAATTTAATAATAAATTAATTCAAAAATTTGTTTTACTATTTACTTTTTACTTTGTAAATAACAAATTTAATTTTGATATAATTGTACCGTTCATTATTTTTTTAGGAGACATGGAATGTTTAAAGAAGATGACAAATAAATCTTTATTCGTTTAACTCAAAGAAAATAAAATTTTAATTAATTAAAAATTTAAAAATATCATTCATCTTCTAGATGACATAGAGAGTAAAGTATCATTTTTGTCCTCAATGTTTCGAGTAAGTTTTAAATTGTCCCTAACGTTTAAATCGTCCTATTTAAGACCTTAACGTTTTAAAATTGATTCAATGTTGTCTTGCCATTAGGGATCCATTAACATAATTGACGATAGGACAAAATTGAGACGATTTTGAAATATTAGGAACTGCAATAGGAGGAAAAAGTTGGGACAAAAACGATACATAGAAATAAATTTTAATTTTATCCTTCAATAATATCAATTTTTTATGGTACATAATTATTCAATTATTTTTTAATCACATTTAAGTAAATTATACTTAATCACATTACTTTTATTCTAAAATAAAATATTTGTAGAATAATTAGTACATAAACTTGTGAAAAAAAAAAGAGCATAGTATATTTACAATAAAGTATAAATTATACCTTTTGTCTCTAATATATCAAAATTTTTTTATATTTAATTTAGTTAAAATTTATTTTTAATTTTAGTCTTCAATAATATCAAATTTTTACGGTAGCTAATTATTTAGTTATTTTTTAATTTTATTTTTAATTACATTATTTTTTTAAGTGAATTTATTTTTAATAAGAACAAAACTGAAAAATAAATTAAGTAATTATTTGTCGTGAAAAATTGAAGTTATTAAAGAAAGGATTAAAATTTATTAAAAATTAAAATTATTAAAATTATTGAATTTTTTTAACTTTTTAATAAATTTTAATCTTTTTTTCAATAATTTTAAATTTTTTTACGACAAATAATTACTTAATTTATTTTTTTATTTTGTTCTTAATAAAAATAAATCCACTTAAGAAAAAAAAACGTGATTAAGAATAAAATTAAAAAATAATTGAATAACTATGTACCTAAAAAATTGATATTATTGAAAGATAAAATTAAAATTTATTTCTATGTATCGTTTTTGTCCTTAAAATTTTCGTCCTATTTAAGTCCCTATCATTTCAAAATCGTCTCAATTTTGTCACATCGTCAATTCTATTAACGAATCACTAACACCAGGATAACATTGAACTAATTTTCAAATGTTAGTGACTTAAATAGGACTATTTATTAAACGTTATGAACAACTTTAAAACTTACCCCAAATATTGGGAATAAAGAGGATACTTTACTCTTTCTTTAAAGACGCATCCAAATAAGTTTTAGATTGAATAAAAGTATTTTACTTTTTAAAAATAAATACTTTTTTCACTTAAAAAATCAATCCAAACTAACACATATTTATCTTTGTATATTTTAGATGGAAGAACTTATATGTCTTATATTTTAAAAAGTAGGATATATTTTTTTTTCAATTAGTTAGAAACTTATTTTTTTTTTTTGGTAAATAGTTAGAAACTTATTTATTTTTGAATTAAAGAGTCAAATATTTATTTTTAAATTAATCTCACACTCCTTACATTTATCAAAATTACATACACTACTTTCGCTATTTTACCAATATACATTTACCTTAGAGGGGGGTGGGTGTTAAAAATGACTTTCTATTAAAAAAATTTAATGTCATTTCAGTTTTTTTTAATAAGGCAATAGAAAGAATATAAATACACTAGCCAACATTTTCTTCTAATATAAACTGGAAGCAAATTTTTGCAATAGGAAAAAAAAACATGAATTTTCAACTTGTATCCATTTTCATTTTCAGCAGACAAAATGTTAGCATGAAAATTTGAGAGTATCATCTCGGAATGGCTCTCTCTACTACTCTTTCCTTCAAATACATAAGAATCGATTCCCATAATTCCATACAACAACAGCCACCATATCCTCTTTTCTCATCTTCACCACAAAAATTGAGTAGTAGCAGTACCTACATCACACTATCTGATTCTGGAAAATGGAGGAACAAGGTTTCCTTCTTCCAAGGATTTCGGAGCAGAGGAAAAAGAGATGTTGAGAGCCTCAAGAAGGAGCTCCTTCACACAATTGAACCACTTAACCGAGGTGCAGAGGCTTCTGCTGAGGACCAACAACGTGTGGACCAGGTTCAGCTTCAACACGTGTCTTTTACACATTTATTTGGCTAATTTTTTTCATTTTAAATGTAAACTTGATTCTGTAATTTAACTCACGTGTACCAAAAATTAAAAATTCTAATTTTTATGTATATTTATTTTTGTTAGATTATTAATTAAAAAAATTTACTTTTTGGATTCTGTATCTTTCTAGATTGCTCGTAAACTTGAGGCCGTTAATCCTGTTATGGAACCTCTTAAATCTGATTTGCTCAATGGAAAATGGGAGCTTCTGTATACAACATCTCAATCTCTTCTGCAGACACAGGTTTATTAGTCTAGTTTCTGCCTTTCTGGCATACCCAACATAAGTTTCCATTTTTCACATTCTTAGGGAAAAGTTTTTTAGTTGAGAGTTGAGACATAGATTTAGGTGTACGTGGTAAAATTTTTATTTTTTTTTAGACTAATTTATTAAAATTAGTTTTTGAAAGATAGTGTTTTTAAATTGTAATATTTATAGTTAGTAAATTAAATTAAAAAATAATTTTTAATAAGTATACTTATTTGATAATAACATTTAAAATTAAAAAAAGATAATAAATATAAATATAGTAATAAATTTAGATTTTATTAATATATGAAATTATATTAAATTTTTTAATTAAAACATGTCAACTTTTTAAAAATTATAAACACAAATAGGTAAATTATATGGTAAAGATGTAAGTTTATAAATTTTTTCTTTAATAAAATGAAAGAGAGATTAATAAAGGTAGGATGTACATTTTGAATAATAATAAAATAATAAAAAATAACTATAAAAAAATGTATACCACTCCAATCTGTACAGTAGAACGCTCCACACAAATAATACATGATATCTTTTACTCACCATAAATAAATGAGATGTTTGCACTTTTTCAAAACACAAGTAGTTTTTTTTTTTAAAAAAAAAAACTTGACTAGATTAACCACTGAGAAGGTTCAAAAGCTAATTTTTTTATTTTTGACTTATAAAAGGTAATATTATTAATATTTAGTGTAATTTTTAAAATTAAATTGTAACTTTCTAAAAATTTATTTAATTACTTATAGAAAATTAAAAAAAATGACTTTTTTCGTAATAAATTTTTTTTATCACATTTCTTTTAAAATAAGTATTTTTAGAACTAAAAAATCAAATACAAAATAATTTATTTATAAACTATTTTTAATATAAGTATTTATTATTTAAACTAATTTTTAAAAAAAATCTAATTAAACTGAATTGAACCTTAAGCGCTAGTCTTATGTGTGTAAGTCAACCTTGCTCTTATTATGTTATAAATTTATTATTGATTTGCCTTAGCTAGCTAGGTGAGAATTAACTAGTTATTGGTGAATTAAAATATGGAATAGAGACCTAAGTTGTTGCGACCAAATGGAAAGATATATCAGGCAATCAATGTGGATACCTTAAGAGCTCAAAATATAGAAACTTGGCCATTCTTCAACCAGGTAATGCATATTTCTACCCACTAGGCCTCTACAATCTTCTACTATACTTTGGAAGGAGCTTATTCTATTATATTGGACATTGGAGCAGGCCACTGCAAATTTAGTGCCACTAAACTCAAGAAGGGTGCTTGTCAAGTTTGATTTCTTCAAGATTGCTAGCCTGGTATTACTTTTATAAGTTTCATATGTGGTCTTATTTATCATGGATTTTTTTTTTGAAAGAGAGAAGCTCAACACAACAAGTAGAGCGAAACAACATAAGAATCAGTGAATATCATAAAGCAATCTAAGTAACTCCTATCAACACTAATGCTTATCCCTTTGTCATCTCCGGCATTGCCATCAACAACAAAAAGGATCTACACCTAACCACTCCTTATAGTTCATGAATGACATATGAATGATGTCGTCAACCCCTCTTCCTTTATTCTGAAAAATTCTTCGGTTCCTTTCTAGCCAGATGTTCCATGTAATCGCACAAAATCCCATCAACCACCTCTTGCGCTCCACCTTGCTAGCTGATATCTCAGTCCAACTTATGAAATGTTCTTTTAACGTCCCCGGGCAAGACCATAGCCTCCCGACAAATGATAACCAAGCACACCAAACCTGCCAAGAAAAATCACAACCAAGGAACAAGTGGTGACTATATTCAATGTTCTTGTTACAAAACACACATACAATTATATAATGCAATTATATAAAAATCATGGATTGTGCTGCGTTTCTTTTATAATGCAATTATATGTGCAGATACCTATAAAATCACCAGGGAGTGGTCGTGGTCAGTTGGAAATTACTTATTTGGACCAAGATTTAAGGTTATCTTACTTACACCAAACACCAATGTTAAATAATGTTTCTATTTGTTCATTATTATTGTTACTGTAATCTGAATTTGAATTTACCTTACAGAATATCAAGAGGCAATAGAGGTAACTTGTTCATCTTGAAAATGGTGGATCCATCCTATAGAGTTCCTCTTTGATGCGCGCCTTCAACTGCCGATGTTTTGTATGAGCATATTAATTTACATAAAATTGATAGTTTACAATCAATAGACAATAATTTAATTAAAATTATCAAATCATTTAATAATTCTTAATTAACAACTTCACATATAAATAAATACACGTATATTTTCATCTTTATTTATATGTGAGAAATGATTTTCTGCGTATCTTTATAAATTTGTGTTTTGAGATATGAATTTACTTTAACTAATTTGATCAAAATATCTACTTTTTTGTTTTATTCAAGTACAATAAAATTAGCATTTTAATAAAATAAATATTCAGTTACAGTTAATTTTAAGCGAATTGGATAAATAAAAATGTTAAATAATTTAAATAATTTACTAAATTTTTATTTAATATTTTTAATGAGTTGAAACTCATTTTGACCCTTAAAATTTTTGAGAGGTCTCAATTTAAACCCCAAATTTATAGTTACCCGATTAAGATCTTAAAATATTGAATCGTGACCCATGTTTGCCTCTGTAGCTATCTCTGTTATGAAAATCTGATGTAACACGTTAAGTTGACACGTAGAAAACCCTAAAACGACGTCGTTTTATGTTCCCTCCCAGTTTTAACTCAATGTGACGTCGTTTAAGGGCTTCGTTGGGTTAAAAAAGTTGGGTGAATATATAGATGAAGACACAGACGTAACTTCATCTATTCTTCTTCTCCACGTTTTTGTTCTTCTCTAATGCTTGATTGTGAGAAAGGAGAATCAGAGTAACATTAGTGGTGTATTGGACTGCTGGGTGAGGTTGCTGACGAACTAGCATTGGCGTGGAAAGAGACGACAAAACTCAGGTTAAGAAGTGAAGTTTTATTTTTTTCTCAAATTTCTTAGTACTCTGTTTTTTGCTTTTGTTTTAGTTTTTGTATTGCATTGTTATTGTCGAAGCAAGGTGTGGTTATATTTAGGGCATTGAAAATTGTTGCATGTGAATGATGCTAGGGTTTTTTTTTCCTTGCTGAAGAAGAGAATGTCGATTTTATGTTTTGCTGTTTGTGGATAAATGTTACTATGTGTGTGTTATTGCTTGTGTTTAAAAAAATTGTTGTTTAAAAAAGAATGATGACCTATTGTCCTGTTTGGAACTTGAAGTCAGTTAAGTTAGTATGCTTTGTTTTTTAAAATTATTGTTGTAATTTTTGTTATTTTGCAATGTAAATGGATGATGATATAACAATTTTCATCCACTATGGAGGAAGTTTTGAAACAAAAGAAGATGGAGAAGTCGTGTATGTCTGAGACCAAATTGAACAGTTATTTAGACTAGAGGAAGATACATTAGACGTGTTCTCAATAAGAAATTACTACAAGGTTCTAGGATATGAGAACTTGAAGGAGTGCTGATGGCTAGCTCCTAGGAGGTCCTTGAAGAATGGATTGAGAGCACTCTCACATGACAATGAGCTCTTGGAGATGTGCTTTCACGCAAAGAATAATGAAGGTGTACTGCATGTGTACTTTGAGCATGAAAATTCTGAAGGTGAAGGTGATGAGGTTCCACAACTAGTCCCTATGACCCCCAATCTAAAAATCATGGTATCTGACACCACCTCAAATCCATCTTCATCTATTCCAAACACACCCCTTGAACAAAATACAATCACATTCTCTGAAGCAAACTCTGCAACCCTAAGCCAGCTGAAATCTGCTCCTCCAACTCAGCCCCACTCTAAACCTCAAACCCAACCACCTCTCAACCTACAGTCCAGCCCAAGTCAAAGCCTGCAGCCCAACCCAACTGTTCACCTGCAGCCCAGCCCACCTTCACACATGTGTTGCAATAGCTAGACTCAATGAGAATCCTGAAGACTATTGTCACAAGTGGTTGACAATAGACTCATATAGAAAAACATATAAGCATTTTTTGAATCCCATACTTGGACAAACAATGTGGGAGAAGTCTCAGTATAGTAGGTCCCAGGCTCCCAAGATTCGGAGGAAGCTAGGTCCTTTAAAGCAGAAACGACGAAAGGATGCAAATGAAGAGCCTTCAGGAAGTAAGAAGAGTAAGACAGATGCAATAAAACTGCCTAGAAAGTACAAGAAGTTTTTTTGTGCTTATTGTGGAACAAAAAGTCACACGAAGAGAAGCTGCTCCCATAGAAAAGTTGATGACATTGCAGCTGCCCTTGTTGCTGCTGCAGCAGCTGTAGTAGCTAAGGAGAAAGAAAAGGTTCTAATGCAAATGAAAACATAAAGGGTTAGTCTTCACAAGACAGAAAAGCAGAGGATGACCCTGTCCCAGCAACTGATGTTGCCACTTCTGCAGCCCCAACAATGACTAATGCTCCTTCGGAGATTGTGCTATCACATACACCTTTTTCACAACCAGATAATGGAGATCAGGAATAAGTAGAAATCCAACATGTCATATTATTTGTGTTTTTAACGTTTATTTTAAATATCTGTTTAGTTTAATTTTATTTTGATTGACGGAGACTTGTATTCCACTCATGCAACCATAGATAATTCCTGCAACGAGGCCCAACAAATTACAACCTAAGAGAAAAGCATCTCCAGTCCCAGGATTATCAAGTGTTGACCCATTGCAAGGAGCAAGTGTTGGAACATCTTCAAGGATGGCTGAATTCATAAAATTTGTCCCAACACTAGGAGTGAAGCCAGTATTCAAACCTCCTAGGAAGAAATGAATGATGTTTAGTTGTGATGGACTATTATAGTTAGGGTAGTTATTTTCTTAATTATGTTTATCTTGTGTCACTGGAACATGGTTATGTGTGTCCAAACTTTTGGGTTATTTTGTTAAAGAATTTCTGGATGTATTTTGTTTATGACTTTTTGGATATTTGTTCAGTTATTGGCAAGCAATGCTTTTGGATATTCACTAAATGTAGACACTTTTTTCAGGTTTATGAATGGTAACAATATGTTTAATACTTAGTTTTACTTTCTCATTATTGCAACATGACATATGTACCAGAGGAGCTAACTCCATACTTCTTTTTTATAGAAATCTGAATACAATGCTTTCATTCACCCTCAGAGTACACACCTTCAGGTCCACACTTTTAATCAAAATTTAATCATACTTACACCATACATAACAGTTAGAAACACGACTAAACAAATAACCAAATTTAAAACACTAATCCATATTTTTAAACACCTAATTTTGACTTCCATTGAAGTAATTCTCCATACTAAATTCATCTTTCGACTATCATCACTGCTTGTAGGTTGTGTTTTGCCCACTAAACTCTTTTCTTCTTCACCGTCTGTCCACACAAAGAAACCACACCACATTCTTCCAGAACTCTGCTAATTTCGCAACAACCAACAAAAAGAAAAAATTTTAAGCTTACTCATCAAACACAAATACTAGTAGCAACACATTGAAGCACTGGACGCATTCTACAACCACACCAATTAGGAATATCCCCCAACCTCCCACTATTACGATTCCTCACGGAAGTCCCATGAGAACGTGATCGTGCAGAACTCACTGCAGCTTGGCTTCCTGAATTCGTCATTTCTCCACCACAGTCTTGAAAGTATTTGGAAAGGAGGGTTGCAAATTAGGGTTTTATCATCTAAGGAGGGGTTAAATTAAGTTCATTCAAATTTGTCACATCATTCACTCATTACACATTCATTCTGGCAAGTTGGGTAACACATAGATACACACTCTGGCGAGTTAACATGCCACATCAAATTTTCGTTAATGGAACTAGCGACAAAAGCAAACTTGGGGCATGATTCAATATTTTAGAATATTAATTGAATAACTATAAATTTAGGGATGAAACTGAAGCCTCTCAAAAATTTCAAGAGCCAAAATAAAATTCAACTCATTTTTAATTATTAACTTCACTAGTGTATGTTCCTGTACCCTGTACGAGATAATACATAAAATTATAAAAAAATTTATTAAAAAATTAAATAATATATATAGTAATTATTATTATAAATATTTTACAAAGTTATAATTAAAATCAAACTCTCGGAATTTTTAATATTAAAAATAATTAGTATTTGTCTTAATTAATTTGAGTTTGTTAAGTGATCATCTCACTCGTCTGTTTAAACAACTATTAGGAGTTAGAATCTCACTTTGTGTATATAGCAATCCATTGGCTAGCTATAGACCCTTAATAAATGGAGTATCAATATGTGATTAGAATTGGCAGGAGTTTCCGAAACGTGGGTACCCGACCCGTCCATACTCAAATGGAGAGGGTAATAACTTGACCTGAGTCGGGGGGAAATTTTGCTTAGGACAGGACATGGTCGAGTTTAGGGTGTACCTGCCCCAGATATATACATATAAACACTTTTTAGGAATTAGGATTTGCCTCACATCACAGATTCAGTGATTCATAGTTTCAGTCTATACTCTATAGCCATGCAAGATAAATTAAGTCATTTTCACCCAGAATCTTCTTTTTCTCGCCTTCTTCACAAAAAACCGCATAGCTCCCATCATCGTTGTTGCTGAGTCCATCGCCGCCTACCCCTTCACAACTCCCATCTTCCTTTACAGTCAAGGACGGACCCACGTTTAATATAAAATGGGCATTTGCCCATAAAATTTTTTTAAAAAAAAATTAGTACTTATATACATATATACCACTTATTATATTATATTTGTCTCAAAATAAAATATAAATAGTTCTTTTATATTTTATGTTAAAATTTTTTTGTTAAACTTAACACATAATAATAATTATATTATTAAATTTGATTTAGTATGAAAAATAAATAAATAAACTAAAAAAATAGTGATAGTTAATTTTGCAATATGTATTAGATAGTTCTAATTTTAAATTTTGAATATATCTAAACCAATTTGGATTGGTCAAGTGATCAACTTAATCGTTCGCTTAACTAAGTATTGAGTGTACGAATTCCGTCTTGTATGTATAGCAACTCGTTGCCGGCCAATTGTATATTCTTAAATGGAATTCAAATTCATGACGGATTAGTCCTTAACTTGTTAAGTATCGTGGGAAGCAAAAAAAATATCTATACCTAAATTTTATTATATTTTTGCCCCCATTACTAAATTTTTCTGGGTGCGTTACTGTTCACAGCTCATGTCATCATCGCTGCTTATCCCATTACGGTCACTGTTGAGCCCGTCGCCACCTTTCTCCTGCCGAGTCCCTTATCTCTAGGTAAATTCTCCCCCCATCTCTCTTTCATTGTGAGTCTGTTAGTTCTTCTCTGCTTCTTTCACAGACTCATCACTTAGTCGCCGCCGCTATGAGCCCGGACGTTGCCATTACAGTTTTATCTAAGTCTGTCACTGAATAAAATAGAATTTTTATTCAAGTTAAAAATAGACATGCATGAGATCATTTTTGCATGTAATTTCTGAATTTTCTCATCCAAATTTGATCTATGTGGTTGAGTATTTTAGTATGGGATCATCGTGGTTTTGTTGCGACACTAATGTGATAAAAATTTTGGTAATTTCATAACTAATATATGAGATAAACTAAATTATTAAAGTAATAAGAGAAATAACATTCAGATTTGTGCGTAAAATTTATAAAAGGTGATTATCTCAGGAAAATATATATTTATAACCCAAGTAGAAGATTGGTAAAAAATTATTATTTTTTAATATATTTATGGACAATACATATATTAATTATAATTTCAAATTAAGTAATTTCACATTAAATGACTTATATAACGGTGATCTCATTTATTGTCATAAATGTTGAATTAAATAAGTCATTATTACTTTTTATTTGGATAAATGAGATTAAAATCATAGATAATGTTTTATTTGAGTTTTAGGGTTTAATGAGTGTCACACTCAAATATAAATAATGACTTCAGAATTTTGGTCTTCAACATATCAAACTCGCATTCGTAGCTCTTTTTCTACAGTAAAATTGTGATTCAGCCATATCAGAAATACATAAGGTTTTGGTTGACGAAAATTAAAGAACCACAAGAGCCAAGCTCTCTGATCTCAATCATACTCTTGAATGAAGAGACGCTTACACGCTCTTAGTTATATTTTTTAATGATTTAACATGGATGATCTTGAGATTGAGAAATTCTAAAATTTTCAGCTAAAATAGAAATTTTATTCAATCAAATGATAATAAATAATTTTATTGAATTAAATTATATTAGTGTGATCATTGGATGATAAAGAATGCTATTGTGATCGAATGATAAAAAAAATGCTAGAAAAATAAATAAATAAATAAATAATATTTTAAGAGTATGAAAACATTAAATTGTCATTTCAATTTACTTTTTTAATCAACGATAATAAATATTTTGAATTAATTAAATTTTTACAAAAAATTATATACCTAAAATTCTTTCATTTTTTCAAAAATCTTTTGAAAATACAATGGTTCAATGAGAGGTTGACTATTGAGAATTGAATATAATATTTTTAAATTCGTATTTTCAAAAAAAAAATGTACTTAGTTCTATCCATCCTAAATAATTCTATATTCATAATCTGTTTGGAAGGTGGTGATAAAAAAATAATTTACCATACACGAGTAATTTGAATGCAAGTTTTTAGACAATGAATTTATATCGGAGTGCACTATCAAGAGGCTATGGAAATAGTGATAATATAAATCTAAATTGGTCTGCACTGCTCAAAAGTTAGAAATGCAAATTCTGTAATTGTTAAGTTTCTAACAATTCATGATAAAAAGGTCCATTTTCACAAAGTTCATCCTACAGATTGAGTAATAATTCAATTGAGAGAATAAATTCAAAGAGAGTATGGCCTGCGTATTAAATATAGGTATATAATATTTTCTAAAAATTAAGGAAGTTTTTCTTAAATAGACCAAATAATATTTTATAAATAACTTAAATTATTTTTCAAGAATATATGTTATTATAATAATTTTCTCCTTACAAAATCCCTTTGAAGGTTAGAAAATTAAAAGAATTTATCCGATGTTATATATATTGACAAAGCTTAATAAACCAGTCTATGAAAATTTTCAAAGAAAAATAAATCATAATTATGAAAATTTTTTAAAAAAAATAAATCTTTACTTATGTAGCTTAATAAATAAGTGAAGTTAGGAAGAAATGGATGGAACAAATGCTCCATCATCTTATGTCAAAGAAAGATTAGCTAAAGATTAATAAGTCTCTTCTCAAAATTTCATGTAAACAAATTTCAAATTGAAATACTAGAGTACTAAAGAATACTGAGAGTACTAAAAAATAAAGTATTAAAATTTATTTAAATATCTAAAATAAAATTATTAGATAATATAAAATATTTATTAAATTTATGTCCTTTTCAATAATTTTTATCTATAAGTTATTTTGAATAATATAATTTAAAGAACATTTAGATATGAATAAAATCAATTTCTTACAAAAAATTTTAATACAAACTATCAATGGTAAAAATTGATGTTCAAATAATAATTTTGCATTAATATAAAATAATGACATAGCAATAGTATTTTTAATAAAAAGATAAAATTACTTAATATTAGAGCAACTACCAGATATTACAAAGAGAAAAACTTACTTGATTTATTATTATAATACTGACGATATAGTTAAAAGTATAACATATCTTACAATTATGTTAAGATTAAGTAAATCTTTTTATTATAAATAATATTCCTATATCATTATTATTATAATGAATTAAGGCATCATTGGTGGTTTCAAATTTTATATGGGTGGAGACAAATCGGGTTGACCCAACAAACGTAAATAGGAATAGTAATACTTTTTTGATGTGTTTTTTTAATAATTAATTTTGGATTTAGATTACATGTGCTCTTATAACAAATGTTAAAATTAATCTACACGAAATTAATTTTGAAAAATAGTACAAAACTTGATTTTTAATATAATTATTGATTATTCTCAACTAATTTTTTATTATATGTAATTTATATGTAATTTTATTAGGTAGTTAACTAAACTGAATCACATCGTACAATATTCATAGTCTAACTCACATTTATAAAGTGCACTACCTACATGGCATAACTTAGATTTGGAAGAGGCAAAGCATAGTTTAATGTTGTGTATATCTGGATAGAAAAAGCAAAGGCTCATAGAAGAATAAGACAAGTGTTGTTGGCAAGAAAAAAGCACTCCAAACACAGAGTTAATCATTCAGGTGATTAAATGTGATTAAATGAATAAATGCACAATCATGAGCGTTGTGGTAGATTAATTTATACTATCTTCATGTTTTTGAAAATTTAGGGTATGCTTCTGTAGTATCAGTGGATGAATCAATTGACAACAGACATGACCATTCTATTTTACAATCTCATGATGGTGGTGTACTATCTCTACATGGTAAGACCCTCCTTTTGAAAACGATTTTAATATACAAAAGGTTTATTAAATGCAACTTTAATAATGCAATTTCCTCAAACTAACTACCATCAAGTTGTTCTCACTCCTAAATATTACCGGCACATTAAATTTGGATACACAACTGACCAGTGACATACCATGGAAATCCACAAGTGGGAGATTTGCTAATAATGTTGGAGTTTTTTCATTAATTAACAAAACTGACTGTTTACGTAATATAACAAAAACTATTGGCAGTTTTATAATTTTTTTACAAATTCAATCTACAATTTTTTGGCACACTTTTGTGTTTTTGACAATTAAGATTCTCTTGGGATTTTGCAGGAAGCAAAAATATGGTTGAGAGAAAAAGACCACAAATGAGAAATTATGTACCGCAGTCTACTAATGACAATGTTGGTATGTACAAAATCATTATTACAAGATACATTAGTAATTTTTAAATGTTTGCATCATTGTTAAACTTACATATGTTTCTACCTACTCGACCGCGACAAACTTTTTAAAAACTATTATTTTGGTTGAATATAACAGAATATTGGAACATGGGATATGTAGTGCATGAGTGTGAATACTGCAATGCTCTTTTTTGGTATGGCGAAAGGAAAGAAAAGCATTACAATACAAATGAACCTACGTACACATTATGCTGCAGAGGTGGACAAGTGGAGATTCCTCAACTACAAGAAGCTCCTAAGGTGCTATACAATTTGTTATATGGGAATGATGCCAGGAGCAAACATTTTCGGGAGAATATTAGAACATACAATAGCATGTTTCAATTCACATCTTTGGGTGCCAAAATTGATAGAGGTAAAAGTTCATCCAGAGGACCACCAACATTTATCTTATGTGGTGAGAATTATCACTTGATGGGGAGCTTGATTCCACCAGACGGATATATGACAAAATTTGCTCAACTATATGTAATCGACACCGAAAATGAGATCCAAAATCGGATGTGTGTAATCGGGTATGTAATGAATTTTTATATATCTTAACATGTATTTCATGAAACGCTCAAAGACATAATGGATAGCGTATTTATCTTTTATGGTAAAATTTTGAATTTTTCAAGTGTGTTTTACTGTTTAGTGCGGAAGAAAACAAGACAATTCAAGAAGAAGTTGTGAATGACTTCAAGATGATGCTAGACCAACACAATGTATTGGTAAAGGCATTCCGTAATGTGAAACAGTCAATAGCAGCAGAACCCACTTCAAAGGTCAAGCTTAGGCTTTTGGGAAAAAGAGGAAAAGATGGTAGGAGGTATAACTTGCCATCCACAAATGAGGTGGCAGCATTGATCGTGGGTGACTTCGATATTAACCGTACAGATAGGGATATTATTGTGGAGACCCAAACTGGAAGGTTACAACGTATAAATCAACTGAATCCATCATACTTGGGGTTGCAATATCCCTTATTGTTTCCATATGGAGAAGATGGATACAAAGAAGACATACCTCTAAACAAGAAGAAGGGCAACTGTGAAAAAGGACGGCAAGAAGTGACAATGAAGGACTTTTTTGCTTATAGAATTCAAGAAAGATTGGCTGATGCTTCCCCATTATTGTACTCAAGGAGACTTTTTCCAACAGTTCTTGGTAGATTCCTACTCAATGATTGAGTCGTCTAGACTAACATACATTCGTCTCGACCAAGAGAAATTTAGATGTGAGATGTACAAGGGTATTAAGGAAGCTGTTTTGACGGGAGAAACAACACCCTCATCAGTAGGGAAACGGATTATACTGCCTTCATCATTTACCGGAGGACCAAGATATATGATACAGAACTATCAAGATGCAATGGCAATTTGTAGAGTAGTTGGGTATCCAGATCTTTTCCTAACATTTACATGTAATCCTAAATGGCCAGAACTGGAAGACTTTCTTAAAAATAGAGAATTAAATGCAGAGGATCGTCCAGACATGGTGTGCAGAGCTTTTAAGCTTAAATTAAATCATCTGATAAAGGACATAAGGACAAATAAGATATTTGGAAGAGTGGTTGCAGGTACATTTTAATATGTTACAAACTTCTATCAGTATGATTTGTTACATATCCAGACTTTGAGGTATTAGCTAAAAAGATTAAACGGTGGAATATGTAATTACTAAAAAAGGACAATCCAAAATTATAACTATTAGTTTGTTTAAAGAGATGTAATTGCATTGGAAAAAAATACATGAAAAACAACTATATAATATGTTTGGTCAATAAGAATATCATTTATAATATCAGAAAATGAGAAATTACATGTGTGGAAGCAAATTGTTTGTATAGGTAATTTAGTACCAATAGAAACTATAAGTACTTAAGTGCAGTTTTTCATGATGAAATATTTAGTGAGTAGCTGTAATAATTTAATTTTAGCAACTAATTATGTGATTCAATTTTGATAGTTGTATACACAATCGAATTTCAAAAGCGTGGATTGCCTCACGCACACATTCTCATATTCCTGCACCGTGATGACAAATATCCCACCGGAGAAGACATAGATCGAATTATCACTGCTGAGATTCCAGACAAGCAGAGAGACCCGCTCTATTACGAAGCTGTTGAAAAACACATGATGCATGGACCATGTGGGAGTGCTAAGAGAGACTCTCCATGCATGGAGAATGGCAAATGTATTCGTCATTTTCCTAAAAAATTTGTGGACAATACAACAGTTGATGATGATGGATATCCAATTTATAGACGCAGAGATGATGGAAGGACAATAAAAAAATCTGGTGTTGATTTGGATAGTCGTTATGTGGTTCCACACAACAGGACACTATTATTAAAATATGGAGCTCGCTATTATTAAAATATAGAGCCCACATAAATGTTGAATGGTGCAACCAGTCTAGATCAATCAAGTATTTATTCAAGTATGTTAATAAAGGTCATGATCGTGTAACTGCCTCATTTTATAAGAGTGCCACAGCTGACACTAAAAGCGATGATTGTGATGAAATTAGCATGTATTACGATTGTCGATACATATCACCATGTGAAGCAGTTTGGAGAATCTTTGGGTATAACATGCACTATAGAGACCCTTCTGTTATAAGGTTGGGTTTTCACCTGCCCGATGAGCAACCGGTGGTTTTTAAAGACGACGAATATTTAGACGAGGTTGCTAGGAAAGCATCAGTTAAGGAGTCGATGTTTTTAGGATGGTTTGAAGCTAACAAAACTAACCCAGAAGCACGCTGCCTAACATACGTGGAATTCCCATCAAAGTTTGTTTGGAAGCCAGATACCAGGAAGTGGTTTCCGCGGAAATCACATTCAGTCATAGGAAGGATTTTCTTTGTTCCACCAGGATCAGGGGAAATTTATTACCTAAGGCTACTCCTAAATTTTGTAAAGGGTCCTACTTGCTATGAAGACATCAGAACTATCGATGGTGTCGTCTATTCATCATTTAGAGATGCATGTTATGCAATGAGATTGTTGGATGATGATAAAGAATACATTGATGCAATCAAAGAAGCAAGCCACTGGGGTTCAGGAGAGTACTTAAGGAAGCTTTTTGTAATACTTTTGTCATCCAACTCAATGGAGAGACCAGAAAATGTATGGGAAAATACATGGAAATTGCAAGGTGATGACATACTTCATAAGCAACGAAGAATGCTTGACAATCAAGGTATTTTAATTCTCAAAAAATTAGAATTGTTTCAGACGTTTTATATTGTCTAATTGAGAATTTATGCGTGGACCATACATACAATTATATAATTAGTAAGCTACAACATGACTATGAAATAAATACATAATTTGTTCGTATATATTATAATATTATAACACGATGCTTTTTGCAATTGTTCAAAGCATTTTAATTCTTCAATGCATTTTAATTTGTTTAAGGTTTTAGTTTGGGTTGTTTATGGGCTATATCTTGGGGTTTAAGACTTTATGCATGGACTATTGATACAATTATTTGGTTATTAAACTACAACAAGACTAGAAATAAAGACATAGGCCGTTTCTATATACCATAAAACAATTAAAGAATTTAAGTATGGTAATTGTATATCACACTTATTTAATATATATCTAAATGCTAACTACATATATTGAAGTACTAAATTCTATATTATGCTTATAGATAATATATTTAAGCATGAACTATGGATAATCAATAAGAGATCAACAAAAGAATTAAATAGATTGATTATGAGATAATTAGTAAGAAACTTACAAGATTATTATAGGTTGTAGTCCGGTATAAATTTCTGTGTAGAGCAAGCTTATACCACTCCAAGTCATTTCAGTTTATGGCAATTTTATTACCCAGTAAGAAAGTGTCGTGCTGTTGTTTGACGGATATTGCAACACCCTTGAAAATAATAGAAAGAATTTATATATCATTATATTGTTGAAGAAAAATAGTAGCTTTGAAATGTTCATAAATATATAGATGAATAACTTAAACTACTGCAATATAGTTAACATGTAAATATTAACAAATCTTTTATAAAATCTTTCAGTCATGACTGTTACAGGGTTAGGATATCACTATCATGCGCAAAGTAAAACTACTTTAAGAACAATTTAAATTATTAATATAACATGTAGTCGAGATAGTTACAAAGTGCTAAATTCAGAACCTTATGATACATATACCATGACTAATTTGTAAAATCGTATTCTTTAAAATCAAAGGACAACAAAAAGAACAAAACAACATTCTTAAATGTGTATATATTTCAAACTACATGTTAAATCTGTGTCTCATTGTTGTTTTATATAAATTAATTTGAGACTAATCTACATAATATTTTATATAAATACTTTACTTCCCCAACAGAGCTACAACTAACAGAACAGGAGCTGAAGGATTTAACTTTGATAGAGATTGAGAGCATATTGAAGTCATACAACAAGAGTTTGCGAGATTACCCCACTATGCCTTACCCAAACACTGATACATCGTTCCAGCAGTTGATGTGCAGTGGTTTGAACACTCTAATATGTGATGAGCTTAGATACAACAGACGCAAATTAGCAGGAGAACATGCTGCTTACTTACAACAATTAACTGATGAACAGAGGGTAGTGTACAAGTCAATAATGGAAGCTGTGAACAGTGGGAGAGGTGGAGTTTTTTTCCTGTATGGATACGGTGGTACTGGAAAGACTTTTGTTTGGAAGACACTTGCTTCTGCAGTTAGGTCCAAAGGACAAATTGCTTTGACAGTTGCATCAAGTGGTATCGCATCGTTATTACTACCAGGTGGAAGGACAGCACACTCCCGTTTTTCTATCCCACTAAACTTGGATGAGTTCTCCACGTGCAACATCAAACAGGGTAGTGCTTTGGCTGAGTTGATAACAAAGGCTAAGATTATTATATGGGATGAAGCTCCTATGGTAAACAGACTATGTATTGAGGCACTTGATAGAACAATGCGTGACATACTGAGGTTCAAGAATACAAACAGTGAGAACCAACTGTTTGGCGGGAAGACGGTTGTCTTTGGAGGAGACTTTAGACAGATTTTACCCGTCATACCGAAAGGCAGCAGGCAAGATATTGTTAATGCAACAATTAATTCATCATACATTTGGGATAGTTGTAAATTGCTTACACTCACAAGGAACATGCGACTACAAGCAGACAAGACATCTGAAGAATCAAAGGAGATAAAGCAATTTTGTGAATGGATATTGTCAATTGGTGATGGAAAATGTGGAACACCAAATGATGGAGTTGACAAAGTTAAAATCCCAGATGATATTCTTATTAGTGTGTGGGATGATCCTATAGTAGCCATCTGTGAAGCAACATATCCTGATTTGTTTGGGGGTGCAAGTTGTGTTCCCCACCTACAACAACGAGCAATATTAGCACCCACGCTACAAGCTGTTGACGAGATTAATAATTACATGATGAGTCTCAACCCTGCCGAGGCGTATACTTACTATAGTTCTGACACTGCATGTCAAGCAGAGTGCAGTAATGACATCATGGCATCCATTCATACTCCAGAATTCTTAAACACTATAAGATGTTCGGGCGTCCCTAATCATGAGTTAAAGGTGAAAGTAGGTACACCGATCATGCTACTAAGGAACATTGATCACTCTGGTGGCTTATGTAATGGAACACGTTTGGTAATATCAAAGTTGGGAAAACACATCATTGAAGCACAGAGCTTAACAGGAACAAATTGTGGCCAAAAAGTTTATATCCCAAGAATGACACTTAGTCCATCAGACCATAGGATACCATTTAAGTTTCAGCGGAGACAATTTCCGATAATGGTATCATATGCTATGACTATTAACAAGAGTCAAGGACAATCATTATCAAATGTGGGTCTCATTCTAAAGAAGTCAGTGTTCACACATGGCCAACTATATGTTGCAGTGTCAAGAGTTACAAATAGGAAAGGTCTGAAGATTTTGATTTGCAACAATGAAGATAACCAAGAGACAGACAACGTAGTTTTTAAGGAGGTGTTTAGAAATGTTGGTTAATGTACGATGAGTTAAGGAGGTCGAATTCTTACAAAGAGATTCAATGATAGGTTTGACTCAACGTTTGGATGCCTAAGAATGCATGATGCATGATGCATTGATGAAGGTTAGTTACAGTGTAATTTTGTATCTGACAACTGATTTTAGTGAGACTTTAATTCATATGTAGCCTTTAATTTTTCTATTTATTTAAATGTAGTTTGGTATTAATCTGAATATTGGTTAATGATGTAATAACTGTGGAATTATATCTTTCTTTGACATAGGTATGTATTGGCAGTTTGATTGGTAGTCAGATTTCGTGGACAATGGCTTTAGTTCAGTTATGTTTTGAAAAAAAAAGGATCTTTCACATCAGGAGTATTTGATGAGACTATAATATATGAAAAGATTCCTATCTTTTATATATGTGTGAGTAAGACCCTTATATTCTCTTAAACTGTGACAGAATTTTATTTACTAATGAATTTAGTTAAAATTATGTGTTTTATTTTATAATACAATGGAGGTCGTAATAAACTAGCATTGCTTACATTAATCATTTTAGAAATTAATAACCGAAAAAATGGTGAATGAAAATTGTTCAGCCATGCATTCCAACTTAGATCCTTAACTCTGGAAAGCTTTCAACACAAATTATAGAGGACTTAACATGTACCTTCTCTTCCCAAATATGGTGCAGTAAATGCTCTATGAAGGGTTTATACATGATAAGAGACACTTATCAAGCCAAAATACGTCAAAGGTCTATATATACAACACAGATAAATCACATTTTTAAACATTATTTTCAATCTCAGCACCAACAAATTATGTTGTAAAACTACCAAATCAGGAGCTAAAGAAAACATTTAAGTTCGTTGGCATATACAGAAGAGTCTTTTCTTAACTGCCTATCAATAATAGGTTCTATGAGTAGTACTCACCGAGTATTGTTGTATTTTGGTTTCCGAAGCGCATGCAATTAACACCCAGGGGACTGCTTCATAACCTGCGTTTGCACTAAAGACACATTATTTTTGTTCAGCTAAAATTAAAACCAGAAAGTTAAGCAGAAAATAAAAAGCAATATCCTTTTGGATTTATTTTGCAAATAACAGGACCGGCATCATAGAAAGTACATTGAAATTTCAAGAGTATAATTGCCGGTGAATTTAATAATTTAGTAATTAGATATTCCAAATTAGATTGTTTTCCCTTTTGCTTAGCAAATCTCTAGATTGAATACCAATGCTAGCCAGTAAGAAACTATTTAATTTACCTATCATGGTAATCTTTCTCTATCAAGTTTACACGCAAGTCAAGAATTGCAACAATAAAATATAGCAAATTATTTTGATAAATGCCTATCAACCGACAGTTTTTCCACACCGTTTACAAAATTTTCAGAAAGTAGATTGAGAGCAATGCAGATTACCTAAAAGGAGAAAATTGCTTAGCAATTAACAAAGAAATAATCTACAGTCCTTCATATTTAACAATTTGATGACAGCCAATAAGGTTATCATTATACAACATTAATTTTATAAAGATCTCAAGTTACCAAAGTTTTTGGAAGAAAGGATACAGAGAAGATATAAATAAAATACATCAGAGAAAACCATAAAATTGCCGTAATAGCAATAAAAAGGCATTTAGTGAGAAGAATGGAACCTTCTTCGCCACCAATTTAAAAACCAAGCTTCCTTATTGTGTTGCCAAATGGAGTACTAGACCTGCAATTCAAACTGATAAAATAATTACAGGTTACTAAACAAATAATTGTAAAAATAGTCCACGCATAAAGTCCTAAACACCAAGATCTAGCCCATAAATCACCCAATCTAAATCGTAAAACAAATTAAAATGCATTTGATACTGATAGCTTTGTATAAAAAATACAGGATGCTTGAACATTTTCTTAGCTATTACTAATGATTCAATTTAGACACTACATGAAAACAGAAATGGATAAAAAAGCAGAGTACTGTGAGTTGTTGAATCTGAATTCTCATGTAAATGACATCTCCAGATAAATCACAAATGATGGATGATTCAAAGACAGCGTTCTCTTCCCAAACATGGTGTAATAATATCTCTATCCTAAAATACATGAACTTAACATACTTAGCACTTCAACTAAATTTATAAAGGGTTTATATATGAAAAGCAACACTTATCAAAAGTTAGATTTGTAATGACAAAAAATTTTAGCTACAGAAAAAAATTTAACGAGTAAGATGCCTTTGAATGTGCTAATGTATGTAGAACATATAAACAATACGAATTAAGAGGCTTGGGTTCCGATCCACTCACCTATCTAATCTGATCAGATTAACAAGACTAATGTATATTGAAAATCGATATTGTGTATAACACCAAGATTTCCACAAACAAGTTAGGATCGAGGAAAACGATCGATTAGCAACGGGATCCAATTTGATCTGGGTGTAGCTTGGCGGGTTATACTCAATCTGGAGTGTGTGACTACGAATCTAAACAAAGGAATAAGTTGAGCAGTGGGCCACATAATGTTTTTCTCAACCACAGAAGTCTCACTGATCAGCTTTTGAGTATCATCGCTAGCGTGCCACTATTTCGAAGAAAGCATGAAGTAGAAGAAGTGATTCAATGGCTGCTATCTATTAGAAAGCATTGGAGACAGAGGTTTGATTACTCCAAACAAGTATAACGGTTGAATCGATAGGTGGAAATTTATTATTAGTTAAATGATGCATAGGAATTGGTGATTTTTGAAAAGTTTGAGATGGCATCTACTATACACTAGACCAGTTGGCATCATATGAGACATTAAAATACTATTATATTTTAAATACATCTTCAAAAATCACCAACTTTAAATTTTAAGTTTTTTAAAATAAATTTGGCTTCAGAAGCTGAAAAAATAACTCTTCATAATTTTTGTTAAATTATTTTTTTGGTTTTATTTTTTTTATCTTATTAGCATTTTGGTTACATATAATTATGATATTTTGGAAATTGAAAAGACTTGAAATATAAGACTGGATTTTTTGGGCACAATCTGATAGGACCAGTTAAATTTGGGGGAATATATATTTATCCAAATATTTGTTATCACTTTTATTTATTTTAGTGACTGATTTTAATGTTCAAATAATATTTTTAAAAAATTTAACATATTTTGACGATATTCTCATGTTATTACGTTATATATACATGAGTATTCAATTGTTTTTTTTTAATCATATGAAAAATTAGTAAGCACTTTTTTTTAATAAAATAAATCATATATACTAGAAAACTAACAAGATTGAAATTTTCTTTTTTTTTTGAAAGTAAAATTCTTCTAAATGTTACTTTTTTAATTATGCAGTCAACTTAGAGAATATATTTATTAGATTTCGAATTCTATGTTAATTTTTGTAAATGTCAGTTTTTTTATTTCCAGCCCAGTTTTTCTTTTTTATTTCTGATTTGTTGGACAAAACGTTCTTTTTTATTTTTGATTTGTTGGACAAAACGGAAACCCAAGTGCCCAAACGAAAGAAACAGCTATGGCTTCCGCATCTCTCTTCTTCCTTCCATTAAGTAATGTTTGCATTTTTATTTGTATTTTTTATTTAAACTTTGTTCCGTTTCATAGACGGCATCTCTAACAATTCCCTTTAAGCCCAACCGACAACACCACCTTCTTCTTCGGGGATACTTCAAAACTTCAATCGTTGCTGCTGCGCTCTTTAAGAGAAATTGCCAAATTCAAAAATAAAATAAATATAAAACGAGCAAATGGGTATTACAATACAAAAATTTTAATTTAACGATATTTAAAAAATAAAAAAAAGCAGCTAGACAATTAAAAAACTATTACATTTTATTTAAATAAAAGAAGGTAAAATTCAGATCTTTGCAGTGAATCAAAAACAAGAGAAAACCATGGAGAATAGTGTTTACTTGTAGTAGTAACACGAGGAAGACGAAATCACCTGTGGCAGGGATAATAACAGAGGTTGGAAGAGGAACAGACGCTGGTTCACCAGGTCTATGAGATGCAAAACGACAGATATGAAATCCAAATTCAAACCTACGACCGGAGAGGAAAGAGCGCCAGATATTGTAGTGGCACAGCAGTGATCAGGGACTGGCGGTGTTCTGGAGGAGTTGCGTACAGTGACTGGCGGCGGCTTAAAACTCCTGGTAGGGCGGCGGGGTGGTGGAACCATGACGTTATTGGGGAGGCAGTCCTGCTTTCTGGTTCAACATCGTAATCGAAGGAGAGGGTAATTCACCCGGTCCAAATTTTTTATTGGATTTTTTCTCTTGGGTTTTGTTCATATCCAAAAAAAATTAAAATAAAAGAATTTTAATTATAATATCAATAATATGAAGGAGTTTTAAAATTTTAAATAATACAGAAGTATTGTAACATTCTGTATCAACGTACTTTATAATATTTACTTAATATACTAAAATTGAATTTTCTTTTAACTAATAAAGGTGAAGTGTCACTTTCTCGTGAACTCATTTTTCTTCTAAAATAAATACATTTAATGAATAATGCACGTTGTTAACCCATTTATATTGATAATAATAATAATTTTATTAGGATAAATATCAAATTCTATTCCTAATATAAAAATATAAAATTTGTTTCCTTCCATTTTTATTTTACCACTATAAAAGACCATGTATGCTAGAAGAAAATATCATTCGTTTACCAATTACTCTTTCATTTGATAGCTTTTACAACAATTATTTTTCTTCCTATGAGGCATCGCTGCAAGAAGACAACTATCGTGGATACAAACTACACACTCTCCAACTTTCGTGCTTATCATTCGGAACTCTATAAGATATGTTATCTATGAAGTATTTATAGATCATGTATGTATAAATAAAAACTGTTTTGTATTTAAATTTAAGTCATTTACCTGTTTGTGATATATTGTAGTGTGAAATTACTTTCAATATGTGTTATGTAATAATATTATGTTCTAATTTAAGCTTTTACTTTAGAACTGTATTATGATTTTATCTCATCATTTTTTCTTAGATATCAAGTTGACGTATTTTTATTTATTATTATTATTATTGAAACGAATGTGATATGAAATGTACCAAAAAAACTCTCACATTTAATTTATTTTATTGTAGTCTTCTATCTATTCTATTTATTTTTATTTTTTTCTTATTCATTTTATTTTCTTTTCAAATGTTATGTAATCTATCATAATTTAGACCAATCTACTTCTATTTAATATACTAAAATTATGTTTTTCTCCAACTAATGAAAGTGAGGTGTCACTTTTTTGTGAACTCATTTTTTTTCCAAAATGATTGCACTATTTCTCTCTTTTAAATTTATTTTTAAAAATTATCTTTAATTGATATAATTATATTATAATTAGTATGTAATGAATGATACATAATTATACTAATTTAAGATAATCTCTTTATTATAATTATACTAATCTCTTTTAAATTTATTTCAGAAAATTATCTTAATTATAATTATATAACAATATTATACTTAGCATTTAATGAATAATTCATAATTATACTAATTTAGAAAAATATCTCTATTATAATTATATAAAATCAATAATTAATGCATTATTAACCTAATTATCAATCAAAAATATTTTTAACTATTTTAATTATATTGATTTTAATTATATTAATATAATTCTATTTTTTATTCATTATCCTAAAATTTTATTAGTGACAAGTTATTATTTTAATGGTGACCTATATATTAATAATAATAATAATAATAATAAGATAGAAAATAATATTTTAGGAAA
>NC_029781.3:6475006-6475931 GCF_000817695.3 Arachis duranensis | reverse complement strand
ATAACTAATTAGTTATTTAATTTTATTAGGATAAATATCAAATTCTATTTCTAATATAAAAATACAAAATTTTATTCATTTTATTTTTATTTTACCACTATAAAAAATCATATATGTTAGAAGAAAACATCATTCATTTACCAATTACTCTTTTATTGGGTAGCTTTTACAACAATTTTTTTTCTTCCTATGAGACGTCGTCACAAGAAGGTAACTATCATGGATACAAATCAGCACACACTCTTCAACTCCCGTGCTCATCATTTAGAGCAATATATGATATGTTATCCATTAAGCATTTATAGACCATGGTGTTATTATGTTTGCATAAATAAATAAAAAATTCGTAATTAAGTTTAAGTCATTTACCTATTTGTGTGGTATATTGTAGTATGAAATTACTTTTAATTTGTGTTGTACAATGATATTATGGTTTAATTTAAGCTTTTATTTTATAATTGTGTTATGATTTTATCTCATCATTTTTCTTAGATATTAAGTTAATGTATTTTTATTTATTATTATTGAAGCAGATATAATATAAAATTTGTAAAAAGAAATAAATTTTCATTCAATTTATTTTATTATAGTCTTCTATTCTTCTATTTCTTTTTATTTTTTATTCATTTTATTTTCTTTTTAAATATCATATAATTTATTATAATTTATACCAATTAATTAATTATAATTTATTACGTCAGTTAGTTTAATTCATTAATTTATAATATACATGATAAAATAGATCATTTGTTACTTATACGTTTATTTTTTTAAAATCTAAATCTGAATAATTATATTTTCATTTTTTGTTATGAACAAAATATTATTAATAATGAATAATAATTAACCACTCATACTTTTAATCAAAGTGTTTGGATGATTTTTATATTTATTAATATTAATTATTGATTATTTTTTTATAAAT